>NW_004524814.1:6123-22092 GCF_000260255.1 Octodon degus
ATAGAATGATTTGTTCTGGTGGTGTTTGTAAATAGGATATCATGTCTGCATCTTGTACAGCAGTTGACCACTAAGAAGAATGTATGCAGTGTGTTAGTTATTGAAACTGTCCTAGCGATTTGATTTGAAACTGTCTCATTGCTATTTGTTTATCAATAAAATTATGAAAAAATAATAATAATAATGTGCAATACAAAAACCACAATTGAATACCTCTCATCTTCTTCCTCTAGATGTGTACCATTTCTAATGTCTTATCAATTATTGTTATACACTCTTTAAAATAAACTAAAAAATAAAAAGGATAAGACAAAAATTAAGGTTTATTAAAAGCAAGTTTTAATGCTTAATTAGTTGGCCAATCTTGCATATCTATATGTTAATCTGAGCAACAGATTTGATGATAAAAATACATAATATAACAACCACTGTGAATTTTTTATTCTTGTTTTGAAATTCTGTACCATATGTATTGTTGCATGCTACTCTGTCTCTGTCTTTGTTTTTGCTATTTGTTTTTGTTTTTACTCTTTAAAACAAAATAGAATTAATTTTAAAAATTATTAGTGGTTTTAACAATGCCATGAGATATAAAATGGTTCCACAGTCTGATCCAATCAAATTAGCAATAATACTTTTTGAGGCCATTGTTGAGATATGCTGTCCACCTTCTGAACTGTAGCTCCCTGGTTTTCCCAGGCAAACTAGCTGACATATGATTCAGCTTGTTTCTTTCAATATAGCTTTCCTTTCAACCAGACCTGTCATATAAAGTAACAGCTCCATTTTTTTCTTGGAAACCTCCCCATCAAGATTACTCACTTGCTAGGGCTGGCTAAATAGCTCAGTGAATTTCGGCACCTGCTTAGGCAGACACAAGGGCTGGGAGTTCCATCCTGGGGCCTGCCGTGCCAGCCCTGCCCCAGGGGCGCGCTGAGGTGGTGATTGAGACTGGGCTTGATATTGCTTGCCTGTAATCCCAGTGCTTGGGTGGCTGAAAACAAGAGAATCACTACAAGCCTGATCCACTACAAGTCCAATCTACCTTATAGACCCTGTTCTAAAATAAAGAAAAAATACATTTAAAAAAAAAGAGAGTAAGGGCCTGAGTTCAATCCCAGGCTCTGGAAAAGAGAAAGGGGGGGGTGGTGGGCTGGAGAGATGGCTCAGTGGAATAAGCACTTCCCTGGCAAGCTCAAGGGCCTGAGTTCAATCCCTGGTTCCACAAAAATAAATAAATAAATAAGACTACTCACGTTCTATACCAATATGAACTTCTTATTTTCTAGACCTGATACACAGCTATCACCCTGGGACTTCCTTTTGCCATCTTCCAAGGAATTTCCTGTTTCAGGAATCCTAGAAGTTCTACTCTTAGCTATATTAGGTATATAATGAAGAGAAATGAAAATATATGCCTACGTAGAAATTTATACATGCATCTTTATAGCAGAACAATTCCTTACAGCCAAAGGGGGAAACAGCATATTGTAGTCACTCTCATCATTGCTGAGACACAATACCAACACCTGAAACTTGAAGGAGGGAAGTTTATTTTGATGCATGATTATAGTCCGTAGTCAAGGGCTCCAAGAGAAGAACAGCATGAGAGGGGTATAGCACAGGAAACCTGCTCAGGTCATGTTTGCCAGAAAGCAGAAAAAGAGGCAAGGAGCCAGGCAGGAAGGCTAAGCCTTTCCGAGTCACGAAGGGAAGACTTGTTTCCATGCCTCAGAAGACCTGTCTCTAACCAGGTCCTACCTCCTAACAATAAGTCAGTTCTAGCACTCCTGCAATTTAATCAACTTCCCAAACCCTCTCCTATGACCTCGTGAGACCCTTGGAGGACATTCTTGATCTAAACTATGACACAACTCCAATGCCTATGAATGGACAGACAAACAATGTACAACCACAGGATAGAATACTATGCCCTAAAAATGAAGCAGCATTCATGCATGTTACAATAGGGAGGGAGGCCCTGTGAACATTAGGTGAAAGAAACCAGTCACAAAAGGCCTCACATGCTATAATTCCATTCCTATGAAAGTCCAGAATAGGGGTATTATGGAGCCAGAAGAATTAGTAGTTTTTGAGGAGTGGGGCAAGGAGAGAGAGGCTAAAGGACATGAGATTTCCTATTGAAGTGACGAAAACATTCTAAAATTGGCTATAGTAATAGTTTCTCATACTTGTAGATACATAGTATTTGCTTTACATTTTTTTCTAATTTTATTTTATTTTATTTGGAAGACTGAAAACAGAAACAAAAACAAATAGACAAAAAAGAAACAGGGTAAGATACAACAATACAAATGTTAGATTTTAAAAGCAGGACTAGCTAAATGACAGTGGTTGTTATATTATCTATTTTTATCATCAAATCCGTTGCTCAGATTAGCAGAATAGTTATGTAAGACTGGACAAATAATTGAATACTAATGCTTGCTTTCAAGAAATCTTAACTTTATTCCTTGTTTTTTAGAATTTATTTTAAAGAGAGTGAAGTAATTGATAAGACATTAGAAATGGTACACATTTAGAAGGCCGAGATGAGAGGTAGTCAACCATGGGCTTTGTATAACACACTGCTGTCCTGGATGTAGTTGCTCAGGTCGCAGATATCAGCATACAGAGCCAGTCAAGGTGAAAATTCTAAGCATTAACTGCTATTTAAAGAAAACTGATGGAGATTGTTAGTACAATCATCTCAGCCATCCTGTATATATATTTGCATGTTTCCCCCTTCCTTTTTCCTTATCTTTTCTCCTTTGTCTCATCTTCATTGTTGAATCCTTAAGTCCAGTTTCTTTCCATTTTACTATATCTGTTATACCTTTCAGGTTTTATTTATTTTTGTGTGCTTTGTATCTCAATAATGCTTTTTAAAAATTCAGGCCATTAAGACAGTGTTTATTGGTGACTTACAGTTGATGTATCTTACTACTCTGTTAGCGTATGAGAGTAACATTTTACAAAACCTGAGAAACCTCCCCTTATAGTCCATCAGTGAGGACTGAGTCCCTTTCCCCTTCCTGTACCAGTCATTAGTATGGAACCCGGATAAAATCAGTTTAGTCATAGTTTAATCTTATAGAGATGGAGATTCTGCCCAGCATGAATAAAAAAGGGAGTGGCTGTTGACTAGGTAATCAACTGTGTCTAACCATACGTGCTTAATATTTTTTGAGATTTCAATCTCTTTCTATTGTGTTAATTTTTTCTCATAACCACCTTATAAGATTAGTAGCTACATTTTACAGATGGCGAAACTGGGTCTGACAAATGTGAAGTTACTTAACCAAGGACCTTTTGCCTGTTAAATGGTGGAGGGTCAGAATTTGAACTGAGGATTTTCTGACTCCAAGCTAATGCTTCTAAATTGCAACAGTTAAACTGCTTTATTAAATATAATTTGTATTAAAAGTGGTACTTGGTCTAATTTTTAGAACATTGCACTGATCACACTCCTTATTTAGAGCTCTCTTTCCCCCGCTAACAAACACAATTAGTTCATTCTCTCCAGCTGACCTCTTTTCCATACACTCCACTGCACCAATATATCCTGAGCCCTCATTCAAACAAGAGATTGTTCAGCTAAGGATTTTGCCCTCCTACTAGAGTTGTATACTTCACAGAAGTAAGCAAAATGCTGTAGAATTTTAAATTGAGTTCTGTCCCTATCTCTAATGGCTTTTCATTCATAATTATGGTATTTGTAATGAATGCACTGGTGATGACAGAAATTCACCATAACATATTCCATTGTTTGAATTAGCTTCAGACTCTTATTTAATGACTTATTAATCAACTACAGTCAGTCAATAGAGTATCACATTAAATCTCTGAACAACACAGGCAAATAATTTTTTATTTTCTCCCTATGTAACCCATGGAGCAATCTTTAACAATATGAATCTGTTCAAACATCCATCCACAGTTCTATTACATCTGCGGTTCTATTAGTAAAGGTCACCTTAGGTTAGTTCACTGTCAGCAGCTAGAAAGTTGCAAGAACAGATGAGCTTAATTGCTTTATTGTTACTATCCCTGTGCCTATTTAGAATTCTGGTACATAAAACTTCTGAGATACTAAATCTCTATCTAGGTTACCAAGAAGCATTAGTTGAGTGTGAATTCTTACCCAGAAGCCACTCTAATTATCTATACCACAGATGAACACATTTGGACATTTCATAAATCAGTGATAGGTACAGTATATTATAATTATTTTACCACCTTTTCTATTTTTACCACCCTTAGGGACTTAAGCAATTAACTGATCAATAAATACAATATTCTCCTAGGAATTTATATTTAGTGACTAGAATAGATACTAACAATAGCATTGTATCTGTAGCTAGATAAAAGAAAAGCTGAATTGATTTTATAATTTTCTTTATGTATTTATCTAGGATAGTAATTCTCAACCTGCTATTAAAAGGAATCAGCTGGAAAGCTTCAAACATCACTGAGTCCTGGTTCCACTCAGAATCCCCTGCAATTGGTATAGGGGGCAACCTGGCCACTATAATTTTACAAGTTCTTCACATAACTATAATGTGCATTCATAGCTAAGAAAAAGAAAAAAGGGGGGTACTGGGGATATAGCTCAGTGGCATAAGCACCTGCCTGGCAAGCACAAGGTCCTGAGTTCAATCTCCAGTACTGCAAAAAAAAAAAAAAAAAAAAAAAATGCTTTGCGATTGCATGGTCTATATATATATGCATGCACATTGCAGGCACACAAGAAAACAGGGAAAACAATTAGAAGTCTTCAGGACATAAAATTGGATGGGTTTCTGGTTTTGTTTTTAGTTTGCATCACTGCATCACTCTTTTTTTCAATTTTATTAACACAGGTCTGCAATTCATGCACTTTATGATCATCTTGGGAGTGGTTACGTGTACATACTACAGTTCGGTTTTTCCCCTTCCCCTTCCTTCCTTCTCCATCAGTTTCCCTATCCCCTATTTCATACTTCTTGATATTATTTGCATTAGCTCATTATTTGTCTTAGCTTGATATCATTTAGCACATTATTTAGCATATAGTGGTTGGAGCTATGGGTTCGTGTACATGGCACAACTTTATTCTTATGTCCTCTTCCCCTCCTCCTCACCCCTTATCCTGGTTCCCTTGGACCACTTTCTTATTGCTAGAGATCTGTTCCTTTGTCCCTTTCTATCCACCTTTTATCATTCTCTTTGCTTGCATTTTTGCCTCACTCAATTTTATTACTTTTTTATTTGTTTTTTGTGGGGTTGTTTTTTTTTGAGGGGGGGGAGTTGGTGGTACCAGGGATCGAACTCAAGACCTTGCGCTTGTCAGGCAAGCACTTATTCCACTGAGCTATCTCCCTGGCCCTGTATGAAAGATATCATATGGCATTTAAGCTTGTGTATCTGATTTATTTTACTCAATATTATATTTTCCAGGTGTATATATTTTCCTACAAATGTCTCAGACTTGTCATCCTTTATAACTGAGTAGTATTCCATTATATATAGATACCACAGTTTCTTTATCCAATCATTTGTTGATGGGTATACAGGCTGCTTCCACGTTTAGCCATTATGAGTGGTGCTGCTATAAACACTGGTATGCAAGTACCGCTATAGTACAATGCCTTAAGCTCTTTGGGGAAGACAACTAGCCAGGGAATAGCTGAGTGATGTGGAATTTTTAATTTCAGTTATTTAAGCAGTCTCCACACTGATGTCTATAGTGGCAAGTTTACATTCCCACCAACAATGGGGGAGGGTCCCTTTTTCACCATAACCATTCCAGTATTTGTTATTACTTAATTTCCTAATGATTGCCATTCTTTTCAGAGTAAGATGATTAACATACTTTTAATTTGCATTTCTTTAATGTCCAGAGATGTTGGTCCTTTTTTTTTTTGTCACATATCTGTTGGCCATTTGTATTTCTTCCTCTGTGAAGTGTTTTTTCATTTCTCTTGCCCATTTCTTCACCGGGTCTTTCATTTTCGTTTTTGGTTTTTTGTTTGTTTTTACCTCTTTAAATAGTCTAGAAATTAGTTCTCTGAGGAGCAGCTGGCAAAATTTTTCTCCTTTCTGTAGGATGTCTCTTCACTCCACTAATTGATTCTATTGATGTACAGAGCTTTTAGTCTGATATAATTCCATTTGTTGACTCCTACTATTTTTTGTGCAATTGAGGTTCTGTTTAGAAAATCCTTTCAAGTATTTGACCTATTGTATCTTCAAGAAGTTTTAATGTTTCTGCTTTAATGTTTAGATATTTGGTCCATTTTTATTTTAATTTAGTAGATGGTGAGAAATAAGGGTCCCATTTCATTCTTCTGCAAAGAGATAATCAGTTTTCCCAACACCACTTGTTGAATAGGCTCTTCCTTCCGCATATACTTTTGGCCCCTTTGTCAAAATCAGATAGTTGAATGTGGTCTGATGAGGTCTCTGTATCCTCTGGTCTGTTCCAACGATCCATGTGTCTGTTTTTGTTCCAGTACAATGCAACTATTATCACTTTCTAGTATCGCTTAAAGTCAAGTACTGCTATGCCATCTGCTTTGTTCTTATTGCCAAGAATTACTGGGTTATTCTGGGCCCCTTCTGGTTCCATATGAATTTTAGGATTGTTTTCTCTAGATTTGTCAAGAATACTGATTGAGACTGCATTAAATCTGTGTAACAGTTTTGGGAATATGGCTTTTTAAAAAATAACATTGATTCTTCCTCTCCAGGAGCAGGGGACATCTTTGTATTTCCTGATGTTCTCTTTTCCATCTTCAGGGTACTATAGTTTTCTTGGTAGAGGTCTTTCACTTCCTTGGTTAGATTAATTCCTAGATATTTTAATTTTCTTGAAGCTACTGTTATCATAAAGTGGGGTTGAATTTTGATGAAAGCCCTTTCTGTACCTATTGATATAATCATGTGGCTTTTGCTTTGCTTCTGTTCATGTGATATATTACATTTATTGACTTCATGTATGTTGAACCAGCCTTGCCTCTCTGGGGTGAAACATACTTGGTCGTGATGTATAACCTTTTTGATAATGTGCTATATTCCATTTGCAAACTTCAACTTTCTCTATAGGATAATTATATTTAAATTTCTAAAAAAGGAAGTTAATCATTGACATATAAACATATCATGTTATTGATATTATATTACTTCTCACCTCTACTTTGCTTTTGCTCTTAAAGAGTCTTAAGCAGTGTAAAATTTCCGATTAAAACAATAAAATGCTTGGGCCAGCCAAATAGCTCAGTGGACCAAAGTGCCTGCTTAGAAGGAGCGCAGCAGCCAGGTTCGATCTCCAACATGTGGTACCTTCCCGCCCCAAGGCTTGCTGGGACAGCAATTGAGACTGGGCGTGGTGGCACACACCTATAATCCCTTCACTTGGGAGGCTGAAAACAGAAGAATTGCTACAAGTCCAATCTATGTAGTGAGACCCTGTACCCCATACGCCCTGTACTAAATACAAAAAATAAATTTTAAAAGACAATGAAATGCTTATGATGTTTCCTACCTGACTGAAAACTAAAGTTAGAATGTAAATAATCATGATTATACTCCAGACACTGTGGCTAAGGTACACAAGTGAAAGACATATTTTGAACATCTATATTTTCTACCTCCATAGTCTTAGGGTAAAACACATGGGGCATGTACTTTTGAATTCCTATACTGTACTTTTCTACATTCTTTTTTCTGCCAACCTCTGTTTCATGAAATTTTTCTGTTTAATGAAATTTTGTAGATTCCTAGAGTTAACTTATAGAGTCTAGTGACTTATTATTCCTTGGCACTTCATAAGTCAGTGTACCTTTCAATGAAAACTTGAGTTCCTCCACAGCATTGTCTTTCTTATGTGATCAGCTAGTGGTCAGCATACACTAGAGAACTAAATTATCTCAGACTTTAAAAAAAAATCTAGGGCCGGGGAGATGGCTCAGTGGAATAAGTGCTTCCCTGGCAAGCGCAAGGGCCTGAGTTCAATGCCTGGTTCCGCAAAAAAAAAAAAAAAAAAAAAAACTATAATGAAAGTTCTTCCTTTCAAAATTATAAAATAATAGTGGGAAATCCACATCTGTCTAGATACATGGCCATAGCCACAGATCTTGAAGCCATCTTTTTTTTTTTTTTTTCCAAATTAGCAGAGTTTCCTTGACAAGTAAATTACTATTCCTCATTCATCCATCAGCCTTTTTCCTCCCTGCACTCTATGCAGATATAAAAGCTATTTTGTACACAATACCAGAGATTACATGAGGCAGCCCAGTATTTTCTAAACTAGCCCTTTAAAAGGACTACGCATTCCTGGTTTTCTTCACAAAATTTGACCCATATTCTAACAGAAAAATCTCCAAAACTGTTAATCTTTTCTACACAGTATTAGCTACATAGAGTCCACTTTTTAAATGTTCATCAGCACAACTTGTTTTTCCAGGTTTTTCAATAGCAGTAGATTTTTTTTTTTTTTTTTTTTTTTTTTTTTTTTTTTGTGAAACCAGGGATTGAACTCAGGCCCTTGAACTTGCCAGGGAAGTGCTTATTCCACTGAGCCATCTCCCTGGCCCAATAGCAGTAGATCTTATGGCTAAAAAAAAAAATGTTTTTCTTTCCACTCAAATTGCAAAGAACCAAATCTTTATATTTTCATCCAGTGGTGGTGGCCTATAGCATGTGTGTTACAGTATTTGTTTTTCTTTTAAGACAAAAGATTTTAATATATAAGTTGTCTTTTTCTAAACTAAAACCTGAACATTGCAGTGTTGGCATTTTGTGATAAACAGTTGGGTTTTGGGTTGCAGTTTGGGCCCTCATCTCTAAAAGATTCGCCATCACTGGTCTAGATTTTTCATTATTGAAGATTGCTTAATCAAACACCTATTTAATTTTTTTCTTTGTTAGATATTTGGATATTTAGATTGTTTCCAGTTTGTCATCATTATTAATAATGCTTTAATGAGTATATTTGTGCACCTAGCATTTCAATATTTAAAATTATTTCCTTAGAACCGTTTTCCAGAAGCAGAAGTGCTGGATCAAAAGGCAAATATATTTTTATACTTATTGATACATTTTTGAATTATTTTCCAATTTATGTTGCCATAAGCAATGAAATGTTATGTCAGTTCCCTTTTATGTTTTGAGCATTTAAGAATTTTTGTGAGTTACTAATAGAAGAATAATTTTTTGTAAAGTAACTTGAAAACATATACATACATTTTAGTAATTGTAGTCAATAAACGGATCTGTTTGTCTGTGATGATTATGTTAGCTGATACTAGATATACTGTTGTTAAGCTGTAGACAATTGAAAAGAAGAGTGCCATAATGGAAAGCTGGTGTTTCTGCTGCTGCAATACTCCATGTTTGTTGAATGAGTCACCTTTCTGTCCCTGGGACAACTATCTGATATCCAGAACTTATAGGGAGAGAGACTTTCTCTGGTTAATGGTTTGAGTTCATGGTCTGCTGGCTCCCAAAGAGAAACCTCTGGCTGGCAAGATAGCTCAGTGGACTAAGCACCTGCTTAGGCAAGCGCAGGGACAGGGTTCAATCCCCAGCACCATGTGATACACCGGTCCCAACCCTGGGTGCACTGAGCCGGCCACGGAGACCAGGTGTGGTGGCGCACGCCCCTATTCCCAGTGCTGGGGAAGCTGAAAACAGGAGGATCGCTATGAGTCTGAGCTGCTTACTGAGACCCTATACCAAAAAATAAAATAACGAAACTCCTTCATTTTTTTAATGACAGAAGATCAGGGAAGAGGATAATTTCTCAACTCATAGCATCTGGAAAGCAGGGTATGGGAAGAGCCCAAGAGAAAGGGGCCAGAAACCAGATATAACTCCAAGGCCTAGCCTATTATCCACTCAGACAAACCCAGAGGCATGCCTTACTAATTGTGTAGGGGGTCTCTCAAGCTGATCAAGTGGACAATCAAAACTAACCATTACACAACTCTTAAAGCACTACACAACTAAAGCAACTCTTAAAGCCCCAACTTCTCCCATACGGCTCTAACCTCAGGCTCTGCGTATTATGCGTAGTGGTCAGACAGCAGGACTGAAGCAGGGATGCAGAGAAGAGGCCAATGGTGTATACAGCTTCTCTCTCAGGACTGCTTTCCAGAAGCTGCCCAGGATAGGTCTACTTACAGCCCATTGGCCAGAACTTAGTCATAGAGACACAGGCAGATGCAAAGAAAACTGGGGACATAGCCTCTGTTCTGAGTAAACACCCACATAAAAATTTTACTGTTGACAATAAAGAAGGTATCAAGAAAATATCACCAATTTCTGCAGCAATATTATAATTCAGCTCAAATTTTATAGGTCTTTAACATTACAAATACCAACTTTCAATCAGAACTTTTAGCAAATGTTATATTGACCAGTTGACTAAAAACATAGACCAGATTTTCACAATATAAATCCAAAATTTGTAGAAAAAGTAAATAGTAAAGCAGAAATTAGTAAAACTGAGACTAAAAAAATATAAATTATCCATAACTCAGAGTTAGTTCTTTGAAAAAATACATGAACTAGATAAACCCTTAGCTACACATAGTAAAAAAAAAAAAATCCCATATCAGTGCAATTAGAAATAAAAAGGTGAAGTCACACTAGATACTGAGAAATCCAAAGGATTATAAAATACTACTTTAAAAACCTATGTTCTAGTGCAGGGTCCTGAGTTCAATTCCTGGTACTGCAAAAAAAAAAAAAAAAAATTTTAGGGGACTGGGGAGATGGCTCAGTAGAATAAGCACTCACTAGGGCCTGAGTTCAATCCCTGGAGAAACTAGATGAAACAGGTAATTTCCTAGGCATATATGAATTACCAAAATTACAACAAGATATAGTTAAACAGTTCAATAATAGGAAATGAAATTAAGGTGAGCAGAGAGAGAGAGAGAGAGAGACAGGCAGAGAGAGAGAGCGAGACAGCAAGAGCAAGATTATCAACTAAGAAAAACCCAGGACCTGATGGATTCACCACCAATTTTTACCACAATTTCAGGACAAATTAATACCAATATTCTTTAAACTCTTCCATGAAATTGAAGGGAAGGAACACTACCAGACACATTCCTTGAAGCTAACATTACCCTGATACCAAAACTTGACAAAAATAACAAGTACAGACTGACTTTCTTTTTTTTTTTAAAGATAATCATAACATAATTTATTTCTATTGCCCTAATTTTTAAGAGTGTCTTTTAAAACATAGGCATGAAAGACAATGTATAAAACGCTCTTCCTCTAGACGGAGAAAATAACAGCAGAATAACACAACCACCTCTGCTTCATCACCACTCTTTTCTCCCACAATAAAAAAATTACATTTAATATAAAAAGAGTGTAGTAATAATGGATATGATATTAGAAATGATACAAAAGTAGAAGATCAAGATGACCAACATTGAAGCATGGCTTTTGTATTACATATAATGAGAAATGAGAGGGAAAAATGTTGAGGGAAAAACATGTAAATATATATATATATATATACACATATCTGAGGATATTGTACTAAAAATTTCCACCACATCTTTGAAAATGGCAGTTAATGTGAAAAATTTTCACTTTGACTACCTCAGTATGCTGATACCTGCGTCTAAGCAACTATGTCATTTGCAGATTATTTTCTTAACTTTTTAACTTCAATGAGAATTGTATTTTATGAACCCATATTTTGTTACATAACTATTGTTCCTCATAGGTTGTCATCTGCAAGGATGCAAGGACAGGAGGAAACCTCAGAAGGCAATGGTGGCACCAGTAGTGTAGCTCATGAGTAGGTAGAGGAAAGGACACTGAGTAGTAGAAGCACAAAGGTGTCAAGGTGAAGCTTTTTCTAAATTTTTGTAGCATAAGCAATGACTGGCTTTGTACTTTTTCCTAATCCTTCCCTTTTAAGTACAATAATGTCATTTAATTTACCTTCCCATTGCTAATCTTGTACTTTTCTAAAAAGCCAAGTTAGCATCCAATTACCGCATTTAGCATTAACTGTGAGGCTAAAAGTGTACAAGTGACAAAAGCACTTCTGAATGATTTGTCTACTTGATCACCAAGATATTTAACCTTTTCCCAGATGCATATTAAGAGGAGCACTGGACTAGTTCACCTTTCTTTTTCTAAGACTGACTTTCTTAATGAACATAGATGTGTTGTTTCTTTCTTTCTTTACTTTCTTTCTGTATTTGAGACACGGTCTACAGGGTATACAAGGCCTCACTATGTAGACTGGACGCGTAGTGATTCTCCTGTTTTCAGCCTCCCAAGTGCTTGGGATGACAGGCCTGCACCGGTAATGCCCAGTCCCCGTCACTGTCTCACTGTGCCCTGGGGGAGGGGCCAGCATGGCCTGCCAGGGGTTGAGCACCCAACCCTGCTTCTAAGCAGCACAAATGTGTTGTCTAAATCACTCCGAAACAAGCAGCTTGCACTCTTAGCCTTCTGAACATGTACACAGATTAGCTATGGAGCCAGGCTGCTGCTTCAGAGTTTACTATTTCAGCACTTCTCATCTTCCATCCTGGCATATACTTTCTGTTAAGCAATTAGAAAACTTCAATATATTGACTTCACTCATGTTTATGGAGTATCTACCACGTATCAGCTAAGAGGTATTAGCAGAAAGGAAAAAAAATACGTAAATAAATGGACAGAAAGAGGTTTTCATTAAACATGACATTATTTAGAGTACCAGAGATTTGAAAAACATGAAATGGGGAAAATATAGTTAAAATACAATATAGCCAACATACTTCTCAGAATGGTAAAATAAATAAGTAAACATGTTGTTAAAAACAAACCTAACAAGAATACTGTAGATGCAAGGTGTGGTGGTGCATGCCTATAAGGTCAGTATTTGGGAGGCTGGGGCAGAAGAATCAATGTGAGTTCAAGGCCAGCTTGGACTAGTGAGACCCTGTCTCAAAAAGACAAAATAGAGGGTCAACAAGACAGCTCAGTGGACTTGGACTTATTGCCTGCTTTGGCAAGCTCAGGGACCAGGGTTCAGTCCAGGGTTCCACATGCTGTGCCAGTCCCACCCCCAGGGCACACTGAGCCAGTGACCAAATCCAGGTGTGGCCGTGCATGCTTGTAATCCCAGCGCTGAGGAGGCTGAAAACAGGAGGATCACCCGGAGTCTGAGCTGCATAGTAAGACCCTATACCAAAGACATAAATAGAAAGAAAAAAAAAGACAAAATATAAAATAAATAGAATAAACAAAAAAATAGAAAGAAAATAATACCATAAAGACATTAACATTCCAGCTTTTGGGGTAGAACACAAGGTTCAAGTATTTCTGCAGATCTGTGGGTGTAAGACCATACTGAGAAAAAGCAGCTCGCCTATTGGAGGCTTGGGCATCTTCCAAACCCGCAAGCCAGTAGCCCTGAATCCTGCCTCGGCCTGTCTCCGCCTTAGCCATTGTCGTTTAAATGTATCTTCTTGAACATCCAGCAGGGTTGTGATGAGCTGGCTACAGATGTTGAACTTAAATCAACCGAAATCCAGAGGCCCAGTGAGCAGGAGGGCCTGGTATGGTGGGCTTTTAGTAATAAAGCAAAAGTAGTGAGAAAAAAACCCAAAAACATTTCATATATTTCATGTATACTATAAAAATAATTTTCTGATAGCACAGTACCTTTTGCAAATAACACTGTTCAGCAACAACAGGCATTGAGCAAAGATTACCAAGTAAATTCCCTCAAAAGAGGGTACTGGATGAGACCACTTCTCAGGGACTACCTCCCTAAGGTAACATTGCTGCTCTATTCTATGGTTTTTAAGGTTAGCGGGGGGGGGGGGGGGGAAGTGGCTTGCATGTGCATACAAACACTTCCATAGATACGTATTAGTACACTATTTATCTTTTTATTTAAGTTTGTTTTTATTTGACTTGGCCCTGTGATACTACTGCATCTCATAATATAATATAAAATTTAGACATGTTGTACATAGCCTATTTTAAAAAGAAAAATACTGTTTGTTAACAGAAAAGAAATAACTCCATAATGTCGACTTTAGAAAATAGGATAATATTTTGAAGCATATTCCTTGTTGTGTAATCACTATAAAAATCAATAAAAAGGAAAATGTATTGTCCGAAGGGTAAATGGAGGTGATCATAGATTGCCCTATAGGATTATTAGTTTAGTGAAGTGTGATGTCCCTAGAAGCCCCCAGGTGGCATTATTGCCTTGTTTTTCCAAAGGTATTTGTTTTCATATGGCATAGATCAGAATGCTTTAAGGATTGCCTCTTACTCTTACGATAACATGCGAATACGAAAACTTCTCTTTAAATTTTGTTTCTTCGTTTTGAAAAAGTTCTTTTAATACTGAAGTAACCATGAGTTTTAGATGTGTTGATAAAGATGAAGCATTTCCAAATCCAGTCATTCATAGACCAAAATTTCCTTAAGAAATAAAATGCAAATTGTTTTTCAAGGATACTATTTAATAATTCAAAAATGTTTAAATCAACACATGTATAATATAAATTTAATCCCAAGTAAATAATCTCAATCATAACTTGTGGTTTCTTTGCAAACTCTCACTAATTCTACTTTTAATCAATGAGAAGATGATTTTCTAAGACCAGGAGTCTCAGGCCTGAAAAGCAAGGACACTACATTTATTAAACTGAAAAAGGCTTCTGAGGTGTTTAGGTAAGTGCCAAAAGTATAAAAAAACATACTTATCAGCTAATATTAAATAATGAAATTTGTATATTCAATAAATCTAACTACAGGCACTTGATAAATATAATTCCATAGTGAATTACTGTAATGAATACTAAAAGGAAAATAATTTTATTATAGTGTGCTGCCTGTTTTTTTATATTCAGTAAAATAAAATTGTCTACATTATTGCTGTATGTATCTGCATATATAATGAGACTTTTCTGTCTAGATCTCCCATAAATTATTTTCAAAATATGTATTATTTAACTTAGCAAACTATAGTTCAGTAGTAGTTACCATAATCAATTATCCTGGATGACTTTCTAAAGACATTAATTTTTTATTCATTATATTTACTGAGTAATCAAAATGATAATTAAATTGAAAGTTCAGGTTGCAATTTAACTCCAGGTAGTTAGTCTTTATTCTTTCCAAATTTAATCTATCCACTGCTCTATCAAATTATCTCTAGCATAATGTGTTCTAAGAGATTCAAACAAAATTATATTTGTTGAGAAGTAATTATTTAACATTCAACTTGAAGATAGATCCTTATGAAGACTTGTTACCAAGTTAAATTCTTTTGAAAAATAATATTGATAGTAACTATTTGGTTTGCATTTAAATTGAACAAGTGAAGAGTTTCTTAAAATCTTCTATTTTCATCTTTATAAATGAGTTTACATTTTTATGTTACATGTGATTTCAAAATTATTACAATTCTAGGCATGCATTTAAGCTCTTCATGCTTACATTTTCACTAATAACTTTTTCCTTTTGGTACTAGGGATTGAACCCAAGCTCTCATACATGTTAAATATGTATCTACCCCCAGCCCATCTAACAACTTTCATGGTAATAAAAGGATAATGCCTTTTTTGTTTTCTACGACATACAAACACACACAAGAATGCCATTATAGGGGCTGGGGAAAAAGCTCAGCGGTCTAAGTGCCTGCCTGCCAAGTGCAAGGACCCAGATTCAATCCAGGGCACCCCATGCCCTACTGGCCCCAGAACCCTGGGTGCGCCAGGCCAGCCACCAAAACTGGGTGTGGTGGCACACATCTGTAATCCCAGCACTAGAGAGGCTGAAACATGAGGATCACTATGAGTCCGAGCTGTGTAGTGAGACCCTGTACCAAATAAATAAATAATTTTTAAAAATTGGAATAAACAAAAGCCATTACATTCAAATATCACACAGTTTCTCTTACATGATAGACAGATAGATAGATAGATAGATAGATAGATAGAT
>NW_004524814.1:22192-24874 GCF_000260255.1 Octodon degus
AGAGTATGGAGATCTGTTTCAAATGGATGGGGGAACAAGAGATGGAGGGAGCTGAGAGGGAAGTGGGGAAAAGGGGATAAAAAATAATGGAAAAGAAAAATGAAAATAGAGCTTTTGCAAATGGAAGGAGACAAAGAGATGAAAGGAAGCCAGATATGGTAGGCAGCACACACCTATAATCCTGACACTTGGGAGGCTGAGGTAGGAAGATCACTGCGTAGTGAGTTCTAGCCCAGCCTGAACTGCATAGGGAGACCTTGTCCAAAAAAAAATGTTTCCCTTTTATAAGAATTTTTTCGTTATATGTCTTGTACTCTGACTAACTACTTCAAAGATAATGACACATAGTGTAATAAATATTGTTATTCTCTTATTTGATTATGAAATTGTTTCATTTTTTTATAAAATGAGAAAGTAGAAAAAAGAGAAGCAGGGAATAAGAAGAAGAGCAGGAGATGAAAAAATATTAAGGTGGGTCCCCAGAGTAAGTAATCACCATGCACTGTAAACATGTGCTAATAAAAAACCCCAGATTAACTGATCTACACCCTTACATTACTTACTGAAAACATTAAAGACAATTATTCTTCTCTCTCTCTCTCTCTCTCTCTCTCTCTCTCTCTCTCTCTCTCTCTCTCTCTCTCTCTCTCTCTCCACTTCTTCCAGTGCAGCACCACATTTTGTACTTTTAATAAGTGAAAGAAAACCACTTTAAGAATTTAGCCCTCTGAATTACTTTTCCTCACAAGTCACTTAGGTTGTTTCCAGAGGGTTCAGAGCCTCATTGGGAAAAACTGGATAATTAGAGAACTAACAGTCAGCTGAGAAAGCCAGTACA
The DNA here is from genome assembly GCF_000260255.1 of Octodon degus. NCBI lineage: Eukaryota > Metazoa > Chordata > Mammalia > Rodentia > Octodontidae > Octodon > Octodon degus. The sequence continues at coordinate 23,031 of NW_004524814.1, forward strand.
ATTATCTCTCTTGCCCTTTTGGTGTAAGATCATTCTCTGACAGGACTCCAGGCCCATTTAGAATGGATTGATTAAATAAAATTAGATTGGTTAAATTAGAAACCACAGCTATAACTTGAAGAAGTATCCACTCTAATAAACGTGCATGGACAGTATGTTAGTAATCTCTTTAGAACCATTATTCCAGAGTCCCAATGATTCTATGCTTTGATTGATAACAGTACATTTATCTAAAGATCTTTAAGTTATTTCCCAGCATCAATCTATTAATTTCCACACTTTCTCTGTGAGGCAGTAAGATTTAAGTATGGTTAGTTTAATTTTCCACATGAGAAAACCAAATTACCAAGAAATGAACTTGCCAAAAGCCACACAAGCAACACGGGCAAATGAAACCAAGCTCAAAGACCAGAAGTTCAATTCCACGAGGCAGGGATTCTGCCCACTGCTGCCACACGCAGGACCGCCTGTCACAGCCTCTCTGCTACCTGACTCCCACAGACCTGAGCCTTCCCTCACGGTCTTCCTTCCTACTTCCATGTCTGATTCACTTGAAATTAACTTCCTTTCAGACTGGAAACGCATAAACCCATGGGGCACTTTGTTTCCTCTTCCCAACAATTATGTAGTACACTGTTGTTGCTAAAAAGAACTGCTTTAGATAAGTGGGTTCAAAGTATGCTTGTGAGGATTGTGCTAGGTATGAGGTAACTTATTAAGACCCAAATGAGACTAAAGGACAGAAAATTAAAATAATACAGTCTGATAATATCTACTGATCCCATTCAATAGCTTTTAACAATTTTTCACATCTATTTTCTCCCTGTTTTTCTCTTTGCTACTGCAATATTTTAAAGCAAATTTATAACATTGTATCTATGTCACTTAAACCCTAAATATTTCTATACATGTCTTTACAAAATTTGAACAATTTTATATTACCACAAAATGTTCCCATCTATGAAATTAACAAATTTTCTGTCACTTTATAATATTGGAATTTGCTTATTTGCCTCAAAAATATCTTATTCTAGTCATTATTAATGTTTGTTTCTATTGCACTGTAAAACAGTATTCCACATTTGGATTTAACAATCCTATTTTTCTTGATTTGGATAAAATTTGTTCTCAACTGGCACCTGAATTACAAGAGCTGTACGTGTAAGTCCTTAACTTCAGGCATACCTCCTCAATCCTGATTCTGGCCTTAATATATTGTTAACACTTCACTGATTATTTCAAATATCCTTCCTGCTTTTTCACCCCAATACACACAAGCTAAGACTCCCTCATTGCCTTTTCCAGTCTGTTAAAATTACAGTAAAACTGAATTTAAAAGGACTATATATATATATATATATATATATATATATATATATATATAGTATATATATGGAGAGAGACAGAGACAGAGACAGAGAGACAGAGACAGAGAGATAGCTGTAATTATAGTTCAGTAAGCCTGTATTGTTTTTTATCCTGTCAATACTAAAGTGAAAATTACATTTGACTGTATTTGGAACTTGACGTGGCTCCTTTCTTGGCCTTTGCTTCTAAGAGCTAGCCCATGGTGTATCAAATTCCTTTACATTTTAACTTAACCACAGCCACTGCCTTTTTCCTTCTTCAATGAATATTTTCAAGCAGAAATGAAAGTTTGCTAAACATCTATAATACACATAGAAAATACAAGCCCACAAAAAGCAAATGTCTCAGAAAGGGGTTAATAAAAGCATAATTCACAGGGAGAAGACACTCTCTCAGGCTTTCACAGAGAGCACATTGGCCAAGCAATGGCCGTGACTCATCCACATGGCTGCACTGACAAAGGTTCTACAATCTGA
>NW_004524814.1:30679-39493 GCF_000260255.1 Octodon degus
AGAAGAATGTATGCAGTGTGTTAATTATTGAAACTGTCCTACCAATTTGATTTGAAACTGTCTCATTGCTATTTGTTTATCAATAAAATTATGGCAAAAAAAATGGTAGACACAGGGGCTGAGAGTTTGATCCCTGGTCCTGCCGTTCTAGCCCCGCCCCCGGGGTGCCCTGAGACCCTGATTGAGACTGCGTTTGGTGGGGTCCACCTGTAATCCTAGCTCTGGGGAGGCTGTAAACAGGAGGATCACTACAAGTCCGATCTACACAGTGATACCCCATAGACCCTGTCCTAAATACAAAATAATAATAATAATAATAATAATAATAATAATAGTGCTGAGACAGCTGTTTATCAATAAAATACAAAAAAAGAAAACAAAGAACTTGTACCCCTACCTGACTTCACATGCAACAATTAGCTCAGTGTGTATCAATAACTTAAGTATAAGGGCCAACCACATAGCTCAGCGGACTAAAGCGCCTGCCTCGGCAGAGCCCAGTGGCTGGGGTTCGCACTCCGGCCTGCTGTGCCGGCCCCACTGCCAGAGCATGCTGAGCCTGTCATTGAGACTGGGTGTGGTGATGTGTGCCTATAATCCCAGCGCTTGGGAGGCTGAAAACAGGAGAATCACGAGTCTGATCTGTGTAGTGAGACCCTGTAGACCTTGTCCTAAGTACATTAAAAAAATAATAACTGAAGTATAAGAGCTAAAGGTGCAAACATCTTAATGACCTCAGATTTTACAAAGCATTGTTAGCTGCAGTATAAAAAAAAAAAAAAAACCCTACAGCAACAACAAAAGTAGGCAAATATGGATTTACCAAAATTAAAAATGTGGGGGCCGGGGAGATGGCTCAGTAGGATAAGCACTTGACTGGCAAACTCAAGGATCTGAGTTCAATCCCCGGTTCCGCCAAAAATAAATAAAACATTTAAAAAAAAATTAAAAATGTTTGTGCATCAAACAGCATTATCAAGAAAGTGAAAAAAAAAAGTGAAAAACTTGCTTTTCCAGTTTCCTCAGCACAAGGAATCACGAGCAGCGAAGTCTCCCGCGACACCCTGTACGAGGCGCTGCGCAAGGTCCTGCATGGGAACCAGCACAAGCGCCGGAGGTTTTTAGAGACTGTGAAGCTGCAGATCAGCTTGAAAACTATGACCCACAAAAGGACACTGAAAGGACACTGGCGCTTCTCCGGCGCCATCAGGCTGATGTCCGTGCCCCACCCCAAGTTCCCTGCGTGCGTCCTGGGGGACCAGCAGCACTGCGACGAGGCCAAGGCTGTGGACATCCCCCACATGTACACCGAGGCACTGAAGAAGCTCAACAAGAATAAGAAGCTGGTTAAAAAGCCTGCCAAGAAGTACGCTGACTTTCTGGCCTCGGAGTCTCTGATCAAGCAGATCCCACGAATCCTGGGATCCGGCCTCAATAAGGATAGCAAGTTCCCTTCCCTGCTGACCCACAACCAAAACACAGTGGCCAAAGTTGACTAAGTGAAGTTCACGATCAAGTTCCAGATGAAGAAGGTCCTGTGTCTGGCTGTGGCTGCTGGTCAGGTGAAGATGACAGATGATGAGCTTGTGTACAACATCCACCTGGCCGCCAACTTCCTGGTGTCACTGGCAGAACGTTCGGGCCCTGTACATCAAGAGCATCACGGGCAAGCTGCAGAGCTTGTATTAGGGCACATCCTAATAAATGTCAGTGCCACAAAAAAAGAAAGAAAGAAGTGAAAAGATGATATGCAGAAAAGATGATTTGTAAATTATATATCTGATAAGAGTCTAACACTCAGAGTATTGTATACAAATTATTTTTATAATTCAACAACAAACAACAATTTTGGAAATGGGAAAAGGACTTAGATATTTTTCCATGGAAGCCATATAAGTCACCAACAAGCACTTCAAAAGACACTCAACATTATTAGTCATCAGGGAAATGCAATTCAAAAATCTTTGGTCATGCCACCTTGTACCCACCAGGATAGCTAGAATCAAAAAAGGTAGATGAGTATTGGTGAGGTTGCGGAGGATTAAGAACTTTGTACATTGCTTTAGAGAGGTAAAATGGTTCAGCTATTGTCCTTAGAAAGTTAAACATAAAGTTACCATGTGTCCCAGAAATTCTGCTTCTTTTCATTTCTTTCAAAAGAAGTAAAGACAGGAACACATACAACTATTTGTACAGGAGTATCCTTAGCAGCATTATTCACAATAGCCAAAATGTGGGAACAACCTAAATGGCCCTTAATAGATGGATAAACAATACTCTCCAATATTAAAAACAAATACTATACTGATACAAGCTATGCTGAATCTTGAAAGACACAAAGTTAATATATTGTATGATCCTACTTATATGGAATATCCAAAATGAGTGGATAACTGATAAATAGGTTAATAGAATAAAAAAAGATTGATTCTTGTGGGGATTAAATGATCTAGTAATGGAATTAACTTCATAATGATTATGGAATTTTACTTGGGGGTGATAAAAATATTTTGAACTAGAGATAATTAGACAACATTGTAAGTAACTAATTGTGAATGTCACCTAATCTCTTTAAAATGATTATTTCTTATAACACTTTCACCTCAATAAAAAATCTAGAACAAGTTCTGGATGCTAAAAAAAATTAGGTGGTAGATATACAGGCATTCACTAACAATCATCCAATTTTGCTGTATATTTGAAATCATTCATAATAAAAGATCAAAGGAAAAGCTGAAAATTCCAAGTATAGTGCAATTTTAAATAACAACTCTCAAATGTTGCTGGTGGGAAATGAGATCTAATAAAGCATTTGAGAAAACCATTAGGTATTGACTATTGAAGTCAAATGCGCTAACATCATGTGAGTTAGCCACACTCTTCATAAGTACATATCCACCATGAATGATTGCACATTAGGCCCAAAAGTTATGGATAAGAATGTTCTGATCAGCTTAGAATAATCACCAAAAGCTTTGTAACTCCACTATCTGTCCATGTAAAATGGATAAGTAAATAATAATAGGATAAATAAATACAGGTGGCACACACACAGTCCTAGCAGTTGGGAGGCTGAGACAGGAGGACTGACATGAGTTTGAGGCCAGCCTGGGCTGCATAGCAAGTTCAAGGCCAGTCTGCACTACATATTGAGGCTGAGTACTGTGAAACAAATCCTGAGGATCCAATTCCCTAGAGAACTTTTTGAATAGGGTGCCGGGAGTTCTATTCTTAAAGTAGTCTTTCAAAAGCATTTACCTTTACCAATTCATACTCTTGAGGCAGTAAGGTGGAGGTCTTCCTGATTCCTGAAATGCCCTCAAGACATCTTTCCTGTCATACTGCTGCAAGGTGCTTGGGATCATAATGCTAATATTTTCAGCAACCCTGCATTCTTTGCCTCTTTTTTTTGCCTCATTTTGTAGGCACTTTCTGTTGAAATTTCAAACATTTCACACCTTTCGGTTCTAACAATTGCTCATGATTTTCATCATAAGTCTGGCTAAAAAGCCATTGGTAGTACCCACAGCACAGCCTGAATGCTGGGCTGCCTTGAAACATCCTCTGCCAGATTAATTAGTGTGCTGCTCTTATTGTCAGTCTGCAAAATATCAGGACATAGGGGAAACTTAGATAAATTTTCTGCCAGAGTGTACTATACATGGTGTCAAGTCCAATTGTCAGTGGAGTTCTTATTCCCAGCTGAAACCTCATGAGACTGGTCTTTACTGTCTACATTTCTGTGAACATTCTGGTCATCTGATCTCTGACCAGAATAGCCCATCAAGCTCAGCTTACAACATTCTAGTGTTTCTCTAGCTAGGACCTTCAAACATTTCTAACCTCCTCCAATGAACCACTTTCAAAAGCTTATAAACCACATGGCCTGGTACAGCCACAACAATGACCCCACTTCTTTGGTGCCAAAATCTGTCTTTGTCACTTTCCTCTCAATGGGACAAAACATTCAGGAGAGGTTAATTTTGGCTCCCAGTTTCATTTCCTGGCTGGTAGGCTCAAAGACAGAAACAGCATAGTAGAAGGGCCAGTGCAGATGAAATCTGTTCATATGTTGCTGGACAGGAAGTAGACAGTGAAGGAAAGAACTAGGGAGGGAGACACACGTAGCTTTGCAGGTCACGCCCCAAGTGATCCACCTCTAACCAGGCCCTACCTCCTAACAACATCCTCAGTTGCTGAACTAATTAGTGAGTGAATCCACTGATAAGCAGAGCATCCCAAGAGCCAATCACCTTCCAAAAGTCCTGCCTCTGATTGTTTTGGGGGATATACCAGATGTAAACCTTAACATGATACACTGATATTAATATTATTATTAAACTACAGAATCTTCATGCCAGTTCAGGGACTTCTTTCACATTGTTAAATCTTACCAGATTTCTTTCTGGGACTCCCTTTTCTGTGGTTATTACCGCATTATTCCTGTGCTTTCTAAAGCATTGAAGAGCTGGACTCACCAGCTCTATCATCTTTTCCAAGACCTACAGCATTATGTTGTGGGGTGTTAAGCTACATCAAAGAAATAAGCTCTACAAAACATCATCTGTGTGTGATTTTAGAAAGCTAACAGATTTTAGACAGCTTACTGTTATAGTTATTTTATGAATATTAATGTATAGAATACAATGTTACACTTTTGTTAAAAATTGAAACCTTTCCAGATGAATCTAAAGGTGGTACTCTAAGAACATATGTTTAAGTAGAGGCTTTAAAAACTGATTATTTGCTTTGAAAATTGAACACAATATTCTTTTTTTTTTTTTTAAAGTCATCTTGGGGGCTCGGGAGATGGCTCAGTAGAATAAGCGCTTCCCTCGCAAGCGCAAGGGTCTGAGTTCAAGCCCCAGTTCCTCAAAAAAAAAAAAAAAAAAAAAAGAAAGAAAAAAGAAAAAATGAATCTTTATAAAATTTGTACAACTACTTTGGGGAAAGTTATAAAAAATTTTTCTTTTTATAAAAAAAATAAAGTCATCTTATACTTAGTCTTGAGCGAGCAGGAGGCTGTTGACTATAGCAGCGGAGCAGTACCTAAATCAAAAGAACTTGTTTCTTCAAGCTCTTCAGGCAGTGATTCTGACAGTGAAAGTTGACAAAAAGTTAAAGAGGAAAAGTTGATCCAGAAAAGCCTGTAAAGAAGCAGAAGACTGGTGAAACTTCAAGAGCTCTGTCATCTTCTAAGCAGAGCAGCAGCAGCAGAGATGATAACATGATTCAGACAGGGAAAATGAGATATGTCAGTGTTCAGGACTTTAAAGGGAAAGTTCTAACTGTTATCAGAGAATATTGGATGGATCCAGAAGATGAAATGAAACCAGAAAGAAAAGGTGTTTCTTTAAATCCAGAGCAGTGGAGCCAGCTGAAGGAGATTTCTGACATTGATACTGCAGTAAGAAAACCATAGAATCTGCACCGTAAAAACTTGTACTGTTGTAGTTGTTTTACTCTGCCTTTTGTTTTGTTTTGTTTTGTTTTGTTTTGTTTTGTTTTGTTTTGTTTTTTGGCAGAACCAGCGATTGAACTCAGACCCTTGTGCTTGCCAGGCTAGTGCTTAGTCTACTGAGCCATCTCCCCGGCCCCTTACTCTGCCTTTTTGCATTGGATTTTGTTTTCTAACTGTTGTTTCCCAAGCTGTTGTATATTTGGATGCAGAACTATTTGTAAGATGAATACTTTTTTAATGTGCATTATTAAAAATGTTTGAGTGAAGCTAATTGTCAACTTTATTAAGGATTGTTTTGTGCCCACCATCTAGTGTAAAATAAAGTCAAGTAATTCCACTCCAAAAAAAAAAAAAAACAAAACCCTAAATAAAGTCATCTTATAATCTAGCAGAATATGCTTTATGGACATAACCTATTACTTCACATAGGTCCTATATTTAAAAATGTATTAGAAACATAAAATTCCAACTGGTACTCTAGGGGGCTTATGGGTTAGCTCAGGTGTTTAATCACCTGCTGGGGCAAACCCAGTCAGGCTCAGGGGACTGTGGTTCGATCCCAAGCTCCCCATGTCTTACTAGATGTGCCCTTAAGGCAGCCCGAACCAGCCAAAAAAGAAAAAGAAATCCTTATTATATGTGGATAAAAAAATTAAACCAAAGTTTTAGAGACCATGAAATAATTTTTGATCAAGCACCTACAAAATTTCAATTTAGCTAAAAATGTATTAAGCATTTAATATGGGAATTTGGGCAAACCAACATAGGTCCTGCTCTTAGCAACCAAAAATAAGTGGCATGGATAGTGGTTTTAATGTCTTTACTTCCCAGTCAAAAAGAGTTTGATTATTGTATAAAATGTGTACTATTTTAGTCCATTTTCTGTTTTAAATAATATAAAACCACAAACCTGCTAAGTCATAAAAAAAGGACTTTTGTTTGGCTCGGAGTTCTGGTCCAAGGTCATGGGGCCACATCTGGTGATTAAGTCCAATATAGCACCCAGCATCACATGACAAGAGATATAGAGCCTGGGAAAGACCTAGGCAAATTTGCGTTCTAGCATATTAACTTCAAGACAGGCCATTAATCACACGGATGGGCTAATCCATTCATGAGGGCAGAGCTCTAAACATCTCTTGGAGCTACTACCTTATCCTACCTCTTAATAACTCACAATAGGGATTAAACTTCAATATGAGTTTCAGAGGGGACAGACCATATTCAAGTGCTTACTTCGGCAGCACATATACTAAAATTAGAACGATACAGAGAAGATCAGCATGGCCCCTGCACAAGGATGACACGCAAATTCATGAAGTGTTCCATATTAAAAAAAAATATTCAAACCACACCATGTTACAAATTAAGACAAAATAGTTTCGAGATGAGGTTACTTTGGGAGCCCATAATTAAGTTTAAATATTATTTTATACACTTAAATATTATGGGCAAACACAAGAGGTGTTCATAGATTTGGCAATTTCACAAGTTCTTTTAAGAGTCATGGTTATTTTTAGCTATATAAATTCTGAGTCAGCTCATTACTGTGTTGCTAAATTCCCCCTTGCAGTCTCTGCTGGACCCAGTATCCTTCATTTCTTATCCTAAATTGTCCCCTTAATGTTCCATGCTTCTTGTGGAGAAGAACTGCGCTCTTAAATGTCTGGAGCCACCTTGTTCCACACCATTTTCCTTTTTCTGCAAAGATTATTTCATGCTTGTGAAGCACTGAGACCCTGAAGAGAAAGAAGCTGTATCTATGCAAAGGGTGGCAATCGCCACAGAGGTTCCTGCTAAACACTGAGAATGTGTTGGCTTTAGAATGTCAAAGTGTCAAAAAGGCTTTATCTCTTGGAAAGCCATTCCATTCTGTTCACTTCATCTACCTAGGCACAGCTTAGAGTCAGGGATGTCTAACCTAGGAGGCTTACATCAAAGACTATTTTCTACTACATCTCAGCAGCTAAGTAGCTCTCCAGTATTTATCTGAGTCATAAAAATACTAGGGTCTTCAATTCATAATGACAGGAAAAAGTAACAGTCTTAGTTTCACAAAAACTGTCTTCATGCACTGGTCTAATATCTCTCAGTCACCAGTATGAACAAATAGCTGCATTATGACAGACCACATTGCCTTTGCCCGTGGATTAGAGTGCAACATAGTAGTTTAACAAGTTTCAATTATAAAAATAAGAACAAATGAAGTTTACATATTTTACAATTTGCCTACCTTGCTCATATAGACCATCTTAGTTCTACTGAGAAATTTCAAGTGAAGTGTTTTCTTTCATTTGCCATTGTAAGGAGGAAAGTTCTGCATTCATAATTTTACCTAGATAGCTTACTATCCAAATCTAAGCCAGGAGTTGAAGGTACTTGGTCTAATCAATGCTCCATTCCTTCAAATATATAAAAGAATGTTATCCCAATGAAACTATGAATTACAAAACACTAAGTTCACTGGAAGAGAAACTAGAGGACAAAACCCAGACTTCACAGGAAATATTTCAAAGAATCAACAACTGGGTTCTCATTTATTAAAAGGTTTTTGCACAACAACAAAAAAAAGATCACCAAAAAAGTGAAAAGAAAATTCAAGTGTACAACTAAGGGCTAATGACATGCATTTCAAATATGGATTTGTGTCTAAATTCAAACTGCTGTAATACAAATAAGTAGTATAAATCTGTTTCACATTTCAGGCTTACAAGGTTCAACTACAGAGGTAGCTGAGTAAAAGAAGAAAGCCTCACTTATTCCAGATGGGCCATAAGGGAAGCCAAAGCCCTGAAAATGTTTTTCAAGACCTCTTCTAAAGCAGAACCAAAGGTTCTTGGGCTTCCGGTACAATTGTGTTCTAAAATTTTTGGTAGCTTGCTGTTTTTACAATAAACTTGAAACATACGTTATTTCAAGTCAATGCACATCAATGAGACTTCTAATAACTCAAGCAGCTGCTGTAATCATTATTATGTATTGGAAACAGGATTAAATAAAAAAAAAGAGAGGAATGTAACACAGAAAAAATAATTGAAGCCACTCAAATAGTTTCAACAATGTTTTCATGAAGGTGGTTGGGATGATTCATGCCTGTAAATCCAGAATTCTGGGAGACTAAGGCAGGAGGATCACACATGTTTAAGCCAAACCTGTGCAACTTAGTGACTTAGTAAGACACTGTCTCAAAGTAAAAAATAAAAAGATCTGGGGATATAGCTCAGTGTAAAGGCTTTGAGTTCAGTCTCCAGTAGTATCTTTAGAAAAAGTGATAAGAAAAATGAGTGGAAAAACTTTATGTCAATAAAGTTCATGATGAGAGTATTTTTAACTCCAAAATGGAATCTTTTTTT
>NW_004524814.1:39593-42514 GCF_000260255.1 Octodon degus
AATATATGCAGTGTATTATTTGTTGAAACTGTACTTCCGATTTGATTTGAAACTGTCTCATTGCTATCTGTTTATCAATAAAACTTTGAAAAAAAAGAAGTAAAAAAAAGCATAATTCTAGGTTCTTTTAGCAAAGAAGAGGCATTCCTAATTGTGATAAATAACTGTTTTTCTTAAATAACTGTTAATGGACTAACTGCCTTAGTCGATTGACAAATTGTCAGACTAAATTAAAAGCAAAACTGAATCCTGTGCTGGTTACAAAAAGATATACGTTTGGTCTTGGAATGTAATGCCATAGTATAATAATGGCTTACCATGCATGAGGCTCTAGGTTCTATCCTCCACAACTCAAAGCAAAGTAGAAACAAATAAAACAATATAAAAAAAATAAAACAATATGGTAAGAAGGATATAAAAGTATTAAAAGTGAAATGAAAGAAGAAAGGTACACCATAGAAACACCTACAAAGAGGAAGCTGGGTGTATCTGTAATAGTATAAGGAAAAATCATATATAAGACAAAAAAGAAAGTTAAAGGCAGAAAATTTTACTTCAGGGCTAGGGAGATAGCTTGGCAGCAAAAGCGCCTGCCTGGAAAGTGCAATGACCTGAGTTTGATCCCCAATATTGTATGCCTGTGGCCCAAACCCAGGCATAGTGGTGCACAACTGTAATCCCAGTGCTGGGAGGCTGAAACAGGATGATCACTGTGAGTCTGACCTGCATAGTGAGACCCTGTATCAAGAAAGAAAAAAAGAAAGAAAGAAAGAAAGAAAGAAAGAAGAAAGAAAGAAAGAAAGAAAGAGGCCAGGGAGATAACTCAGTAAAATAAGCACTTGCCTGGCAAGTGCAAGGTCCTGAGTTCAATCCTTGGTACCCCCCCAAAAAAAGAGAGAGAGAAAAAAAAGGAAGAAAGGAAGAAAGAAAGAAAGAAAGAAAGAAAGAAAGAAAGAAAGAAAGAAAGAAAAAAGTTGTGCTTCATTATAATCAAAACTTTAATTCCTTATGGAACATAAACAATTCTAACTCTGTATTATATAATAATGTGGCTTCAAATTTATAGAACAAGTGTTATAAAATTAAAGGTAGAAACAGACAAACCCACAATCATGAATAAAATAGAACACACCAACTATATAATTAAAACAAGAAACAAGACGCTTAATCTGATTGATACAAATGAAACACTGCACCCAACCACTCAAATGTACCACACAGAACATTTTCAAAAAGTGAGCATGTGCTATAAACAAATCCCAACAAATTCTTATTCAATAAAAATGCAACTAAGCTGTGTCAACATAAAAAATCTTACATTTCTGTAAGAGAAGTCATATATTTTTAAAGACTTTTATAATTAACACATAATAATTGTGCATATTTTGAGGGTACAGAGTGTTGTTTAAATATAAGTACTATAGATGTTCTGTAATGATCAAATCATGATAAATAGCTTGTCATCACCTCAAACATTTAACACTCAAAATCCTCTTTCTAATTATTGTGAAATAGTCATTATTGTTAATATAGTCACTGTACGGTGTAATAAAACACAAGATTCTATTTTTCCTCCTCAATAATATTTTGAACAGAAAATTTGAATTATTGATACCTATAAGATTTAAAGGAGTGCTTCAAAAGAGCTTTATAGCATTCAATGTATATTGGAAAATTAATAGGATAAGAATTACTCAAAAGAAGTTTGAGAAATTAGTCAAAAGAAGGGAAAAAATTGTATCAAAATTAATAAAACAATAAAAATCTTATATAGACTATCAATAAAACAAAAATGGAAACAGTCTCATAGGAAGACTGATGCAGGCAGATGAAGAGAAGCCACATACAACATAAAAGCAGAACATAAGACATGACTGCAACTGACATTTCAAAATAGTAAGAGGTGATGATGAATAATGTTATGACAAAAGTTTAAAATTTTAAAACACATTTAAAAAAATACAATTTACAAAAATGATATGAGAAACACAACCTAAATATTTCATTAACTATTAAAAGAAAAAATAATTCACAAAACTTCAGGACCAGATGGCATCGTAGATCAGCTCCACCAAACTGTCAAGAAAGAAAGATTATCAATATTATATAGCTTCCAGAAAATAGAAAAATAAGGACTATCTTCCAACTTCTGTTGTGAGAGCAAAAGTACCTGAATATAAAAGCTTGAGGAGCACATTTTGAGAAAGAAAAACTACTGGCCAATTTCATTAACATAATTTAGAAATCCAAAACAAAAAAATTAACAAATAAAATCCAATAACATATAGCAAGGTTAATTCATCATGACCAATATATTTATTATGGAAATGCAAGGTTAGCATAGCATTCTGAAACCAAGCAATAAAATTTGAAACATTAAGGCAAAAACCAATCTTAATAGATAAAAATACTTAATAGATATTTTTATCTTAATAGATAAAAATAAAGTTTGATATACAGTCATTATTTTTAAAGAATTTTCAGTAAACTAGAAATAGAAGTGAACTTTTAAAATCTGATAAAGACTTATTTAAAAACTTACAACACCATCAAACTTAATAAAATATTGGTAGCTGCCTTTGAAATGCAGAATGTGCTAAGAATACCCATGGTCATAAAAAAGAATTTGTGGATGGGATAGAAATACACCCAAAAAAACACAGTTAAATGTTAATAATACAAATGGTAAGTACTCAGACAAAGGTCTGCTCTCTAGACTCTATAAAGAACTAAAAAACACTAGGGTCCCAAAATTTAAAGACCCAATCCAGAAATGGGCATCCGAGATGAACACACACTTCTCAGAGGAAGAAATTAAAGAAGTGAATAAATATATGAAAAAATGCTCCACATCACTAGCCATTCGTGAAATGCAAATTAAAACCACATTGAGATACCATCTCACCCAAGAAAGAATGGCT
>NW_004524814.1:52274-54778 GCF_000260255.1 Octodon degus
ATAATCAGCTATTACTACTTGAGTCACTGTCTGTATTAGCTTATAGGTTACTCTATGCAATTAAATAGTAGCTTCATAGGACTCTGACAAAGAATATCTTTTTTTTTAAATGTATTTGGTACAGGGTCTCACTATGCAGCTTGGTCTCTTAGTGATCCTCCTGTTTTCAGCCTCTCCAGCACTGAGATTATAGGCGTGTGCCACGGGGGTGGGGCCAGCGCAGCATGTGTTGCTGCGGATCTAATCCCAGCCCTGGTTCATGCCTGAGCAGGCACTTAATCTGCTAAGCTATCTTGCCAGCCCTCACCAAGAATATCTTATACTTCATGATTTTAAACTGTGCAAAAATAGAAAGGGAGCAATAATAGTACAATGCTTCCGTTCGGTCTAATATGCACTCTTGCTGGATCTATCTACAGAGGCAGTTTCTCTTCTAACAGCTATATGAGAAATTAGTTATTTTTGAATCAAGTGTCTATATTAAATATAAGAAATTATTGCAAGTCATTGTGATTACTCCTAAGGATGACTATAACTTTCACTTTAATTATCTTATTTTAAAAAATAGATTTTCTAGCTGTAGCTCAGTTCCACAAGTGACGCCTAGCCACCAGTAACTGTCACGGTCATTATGCATGTCCACAACACACTAGAACTTTGTGCGATATCCTATCCTCAAACTGTTAGAAGTGCTGGTCATTTACTTGCCATTCCAGTATTTATTTTATGTTTTTCTCTTAGTACTTCTTTGCTATCATGAAAACTTTTTCTTAGTTCAATTGTTTTGAAACATTTAATTTTCTGAATATTGCTTAATCTTAATTTTTGTTCTAACTCTAAAATACCTGAAGATTTATACTGTATCTTTGACTTACAATTTATTTAAAAGACATTGTATGATATCTTCTCCTAGTATTAGAAACTTTAAAAAGTATATTTCCATTTTCTGTTGACTTTTAAAAAAAACTAAAACAGAGGTTTGTACCTATGTTGTTTATGTATTATTTCTTGCCTATATCTTGTAATATGAGAAACTACTTTGGCAGTAACAATACACAATGTACTAACCATTGTTACTCTCCTAAAATCTTGTTTTGAGATTTTGTACCATTGGTTTTTTTTCTTTAAAATAAAATAACTGATGTAAAAAAAATTTAAAAAATAAAAATAAATAAAAAATGGATTTTCATTTCTAGAATTATGGTGGATGACCTTCCTGACCTGCTAATGAAAACTCTAAAATACCTGAAAGAGTTTGAAAGCTTTCTTTATGAAACCATTAGCGATCCAATAAGATATTAAAAGTTATTCAGAAATCAAAAACTAAGTGACTATCAGGACCCACAAAGATAAATACAAGATTTAAATGTGTTTCTCTTAATTGTAAATATCTAAATAACTTTGTGTTTAGATTCTCACAATCTCTCTTATGAACTGAGAGAAAGGAGAAAAAGACCTGGGACCTGCTCAAGTTAGGAAGCCTAACAAAAAAGAGAACTCTAAAGTTCTCTTCCTGTACAATGGTATACTAAAAATAACCTCAACCCTATTCCCCTAGCCCTCCAAAGAGAACTTCAGGAAAAGTGTCCGGCTTTAGTTCTGAATAGTGCTGAATAAATGGGGGGTGGAGGGTTCACAAGTATTAATAATCACCATGAGCTTCCTCAGGGAATCCACAACTCACACTACCTGGATGAGCTGAGAAATTTCAAGCCAAGAGTTTAGTTTAAGATGGCCCCAGACACATAAGAGAATCAAATAGAAATCTCTCATCCTTAAGTCAGGCCTCACATAATTGTTACTACTCTAGGAAATACCAAGTCACAGTTACTAAAATAGACAAAACACATGAGAAAACAATATAATAAAAGTAAGAATCAGTAGAAATTACAGAACTAAATATATAAAAAGTTTAAACATTAGACTATAAATGATATAATATTTTAGTATCTAATGAAACAATAGTACTAAAACGAATAAATCATAAGCAAAAATCTAAAGACTCGAATATATAATCAAAGGAATTTAAAACTCAGTGACTAAATTCTAAAGCAGGTTAAGAACAGTAAAAGAAAAATTAGTGAACAGAGATGGAGTTTGGTAATTTATCCAGAATGAAGCAGAAAGTGACAAAGATATAAAAACTATAAAGGAAGTGTTATGAGCCACGGGTTCAGACTGGCAGGGTCTAGCTTACATGCAATTAGATGCAGACAGAAAGGAGGGGAAGGAGATGAGGCATCGTGGAAACGATGGCTGGGCCTCTTCAGAAATACAGGCAATGGTCCACAGAGTTACAAGGCTGGGAAGTTCCCAAGCAAGATCAAAAATAAGGGGCCGGGGAGATGGCTCAGTGGAATAAGCGCTTCCCTGGCAAGCTCAAGGGCCTGAGTTCAATCCCTGGTTCCGAAAAAAAAAAAAAAAAAGAAAGAAAGAAAGAAAACAATTCAGAAATAGCCATCTTGGGGGCCTGGGCCTAGCTCAGTCCTCTAAGTGGCTGCTTC
>NW_004524814.1:55698-56698 GCF_000260255.1 Octodon degus
TATTCCAGAACCTGTGGGATACAAGAAAGCATCCCTAAGGGGAAAGTTAATACCAGTGAATTCTCACATCATGAAAACAAAATAAGTGCAATAAACAATGGAATGCTACTCCTCAAACCTCAAGTAAAAGAAGAGCAAGTCAAGTCCAAAGGCTATACAAGGGAAGGAATTATAAAGATTATTGCAGAAATTAACACATTTGAGACTAAGAAACTAATACAATTATGAAGAGTTGTTTCTTTGAAAGAATAAATTAAAATTGATAAATCCCTAGCCAATCTTATACAAAAAAAGGAAAGAAAAACTCTTAAATTTATGCAATGAGGAATGAAAAGGATCAAATCACTACAGATCCTGTGGAAATTCAGATCATTAATACCTATTTTGAAAATCCTTACTCACATAGAATGGAAAGCACAGAAGACATGGGCAGACTCCTAGATATGTCTGAATTACCAAAGCTGAATCAAGAAAATAAAAAAAAAATTGAATAGCCCTATATCAGTTAATGAAAATGTAATTAAAAACTTACCAACAAAGAAAATCCCTGGTTCTGATAGATTCACACCTGAATTCTATAAGAAATTTAGAGAAGGCTTAATGCTAACACTCCTCAAACTCTTCAATTAAGTTGAAAGGGAAGCAATCTTCCCAACTCATTCCTGGAGGCAAATGTTACCCTGATACCAAATCCAAAGAAAGATCCAACCAAAAAAGAGAGCTACAGGTCAATCTCCCTAATGAATATAGACACAAAAAATGTTCAATAAGATACCAGCAAACAGAATGTAGCAAATCATTGAGATTATACACCATGACCAAGTAGGATTTATCCCAGGAATGCAGAGATATTTCAACATATGCAAATTCAAATCAATAGAGCCAAAGACAAAAACCATATGATCACATAAATAGGTGTAGAAAAAGCTTTTGATAAAAAAAATCCAACACTTATTCATAATGAAAATTGGAAAATAGTTCTTTTCTGTAATTAGATTTT
>NW_004524814.1:56798-63314 GCF_000260255.1 Octodon degus
AAAAAAAAAAAAAAAAAAAAAAAAGATCAAAAATAAATTTATATCTAGTGCTATCGTAACAATGGCAAAATACCAAGGATAAAATAATCTTAAATTCAGTTGAACCACAAAGTCCTATTACCTTTAAAGGAAAAACAGTGAACCAATAGCTCAATTTGCATCAAATGTGGGAGCCAGAAGACATAAGAAAGACTCACTCTTTGAAAAAATACTAATTAACAATTTAGAGCTGTGTACACAAGAAAAATATTTCTATAAGCCAAGGGAAAACTCAAGTTAATTTTAGAGAAAAAAAAATAAGTTTTCTACCAATAAGCTCACACTAAGATAACTCTAAAGCATGAACTTTTGGTAGAAAGTGAGTGAAGTCAGAACAGTCTGCCATGCAAGGAAAATTGCAGATACATGATTAAATTGAAACAAACATTGATTCTTATAAAATAGTAATGCTTTGTGAAGCTACACAGAAGTGCTAAGATATTACATGACAACAGTAACATAAAGGTGTATGTTGTAGCACATAAACTAGAAATGGTGGTTATGTGAGAGTTAAGAATGAGGTATAGGAAGCCGGATGGGACCAGGGGGTATGGGTAGAATTCTGGGTTCTGGCAATGGGCACCTAAGTCTGAGAGGCAGAGACAGGACTTGGGCTTCAGGGCCCTGCTTTTGGGTTGAAATGCTAGAGGCCTTTCCCCAGGGACAATGGAAAGTCCTGCATTCCTCCTTTTAAGAGTAGAGCAGCCCTGTGCCCTGCCCATCCCCTATCATCTGTGGGCGGCTGCTGGGACATCCTGAGGAGGACTATCACAGGAGAGTGGTTATTGGTGCTACCTGTGTGCTTTCAGAGCAGTGGTGTAAGGAAACTTGAAGTGGGGTGGCAACACAGTCCCAGCTCTGTGACGGTAACTCCAGTGATCCAGGGAACTGGGATCGGAAATTGCAGAGTAGACCTTGTAAAGGTGACAAACATTCAAGTACTCCCTCACATGTTGCTAAAGGAGTGGACGTCTACATGGTGCTAGTGGGAAGCATGGAAGATCAAGAGATAGGTGAAGGTCAAGGGACCAATCGGGAGGTTCATCTCATGACAAAAGAGCCTCAATTCATTCCTTGTATTAGAACTATAACTTTTCCAGCACAGCAGCACCGTGCTGAAGAAGATCATAGTTCCTTTCATCTGAGCAGTCCTTGCCATCAAAAGTTATCTGAAAATGTTGTCATTAGCAATTCTGGGGACAGCAGTGCAAATGACAGTCAGTCAAGCTCAGATGGCAGCTGTAAGACATCTAGAGAGATAATACTTGTATATGAAAATGCTAAAGAAGGAGTTCGCAATGTAAGCACACCAGCATGACTGATGTTAGTGATGAGTAACACTAGATTTGTTGTAGATCCATCTCTTTTACTGCACAACCAAGTATAATGTTGGACAAGATGTTTGGACTTGAGAAAACACAACTTCATATGTCCCCATAAAGAGCGAGCATATGAGGTGGCACACAGGGTTGGTTCCGCTGCATTTCAAGCTGGTTTGAATTACTATAAGACAGAAATAATCCATTATCATGACATCAGGTCTATTTTCTGAGCTGAGAGAAGCTGCAATTATCTCTGTATCACTTTTGAATATGGTAGTGTTAAATGTGGAGATGACAGTGCTGGTGCATGGGTTATGAAATGATAGTGCTCACAGACAATCTGAATTTTATCTGGAAGAAATGAGCCTCCCTGTTATGGAAGTTAGTGCCCATAGTGGGGAAGAAGAATGTCATTTACTGGTACTTACAGATGGTGCAATTGATGGTAAGTTACATCCAAAACAGTGTCTACCACATATGGGAGAATAATATTTACAAATTATTTATAGCACAAAATTATACAGATATTTGCAGGCACACTGAAAACAGAGATATGGCCAAATCAGTTATAAAGGAGAGGTATTAAGAAGATTAGCGTGGGGACAGAAAGTTATCCTACCTGCAAAGAAAAGGTCTGGGGGCTACCTGCAAGTCACCTACAATTATGTCCAAAGACCTTTATTCAAATGTTCTAGGAAAAGAAGAAAAGCACTGGCAGGCAGACTTTCAGTGTGTGAAGAGTGAATCTATCACCAGCCCCACAGGAGCTGCTGCAGATGTCAGTAGGATGGGCTGGGAGTCATGCACCCAACCCCGCAAGTGGGTGAGCAGGACACCCTCCCCATCCAGCCCACACCTGGCAGCAAGGACCTTGATCCTGATGCACAGAACACAAAGCTGTGATGCTGCTTCTGGAAGCAGAGCGTGCATGTTCTGAGAGAATGCATGGTGAGGTTGCACTCTCCCCATTCACACAAGGCCCCTCTTCCTCATTGGGAAATGCACATGTTTAAGGTACTGCAGTATAGGCTTTTTAAAGACTAAAGGTTGCTGAAATGGTTTTTAAATGAGTTCTACCCTAGCATCCTACTGATAGATATAGATATAGATATAGATATAGAGATAGATATAGATAGATATAGATAGATATAGATAGATATAGATAGATAGATAGATAGATAGATAGATAGATAGATAGATAGATATGTCAGGAGGCTTATGAAATTGGGTCTTTGCAGGACAGTCCTTTTTCACATGCAGAGGTCTTTTTTGAAGTGGTGAGGGGCTGAGGAGATAGCTTAGTGCCCTAAGCACCTGCCTGGCAAACCCAAGGACCTGGGTTCAATCTCTGGTATCACATGCAGTGCCGGCCCCACACCAAGCCAGCCACTGAATTGGGTGTGGTAGTGCACACCTGTAAGCCCAGTGCTGGGGAGGCTGATGCAGGAGAATACTACAAATCCGAGTTGTGTAGTGAGACCCTATACCAAATCAATAAATAAATGATTTAAACATAGAAATGAAAAAAGAAGTGGTGAAAATTAGAAGCTGGGGTACCTCCAAGCTAGACAGATATTCATCATACTCTAAATAAAATGCAGAGTATTATGTAGTTGTGCTTTATAAACAGTGGTTAAATGAAACTGTTCAAGCCATTTTACAGTTGTGAGATGTAGTACAACTTAAAGAAGAATTTATGAAAGTATTCGTGAAATGTGTCCATGCGCTCCTCACGATGGCCAAGTCATACTTACTGTGGGTGTAACTCAAGTAATGAGACTGTGATCCAAGGCTGACATCACGATGGCTTACTGTCTTCAGTACCTCTTCACCCTTGGAGGAGAGGAACATGCAGGTGTGCAAATGTGAGACGTGGCTTATTATCCAGCCTGCCATATTCTTTATCCGTTCATAGGTATTTACTTACTAATGCTTTTTTCCTTAAGCATTCGGAAGAGGAAAATGAAGTATTTGCTCCTCATTTACACAATGATTATAAACTCAAGTATTTCGTCAAGATAAAATTCCACTGTTTTAATGTTTCAGTTGAAATAAATAAGAAGAAAAAGAAGAAGAAGCCAAGCACAGTTGCATGCATCTATCATCCAAGCTACTGGAGATTAAGGCAGGAGAATCACAAGTTCAAACCCAGCATGAGCAACTTAGCAAAACTATGCTATCAAAATAAAATTTTAAAAGGGACTAAAGGGCCAACCAGATAGTTCATCCGACTAAAGCACTGCTTAGGCAGGCACAGGGACGGGGTTCAATCCACCACGCTGGCCCCAGCCCCCAGGCACACTGAGACAGTGATGGCTAAGACTGGGTGTGGTGGCTCGCACCTGTAATCCCAATGCTTGGCAGGCTGATAACAGAAGGATCACTAAAGTCCAATATGTGTGGTGAGACCCTATAGACCCTGAAATAAATAAATAAATAAATAAATAAATAAATAAATAGGACTAGAGAGTGTAGCTCAGCGGGAAAGCACTCCTAGCATGCACAAGGCACTGTGTTTGGTCCTGTAGGGGACATGTTTAAGAAGAGAGGTAAACATTTTAATTAATGTTAGAGTTTGTTAAGTTACATTTAAAAGCTAATTCTAGAATGACTCACTGTTAATACTAAAATAGAGCATAAAATTACTTAACTAAATGGGGACTAAGAAGAAAATTGAATAGGAAAAACTATACTTCTCAATACAAATCCTCAAAAAAAGAAGAGCTTGGGGTAAAGTATGTCAAATCAGGAAAGAAAACAACTTTCAAGTCAAATTAATGTATCCTACAAAACTATCTTCCAAAATAAATGGAGAATTAAGGTATTTCCATGACAAAGAACAACTGAAGAAATTCATGACCACAAAAGCAACCCTATAACAAGTACTGAAAGATATTATTTAGAGATGAAAAATGACCACAATTCCAAGAGCAACAACAGAAAAAATCCACCAAGTAGAGGAAGCAAGTAAACACAGGGAAAAATCAGAGAACCAACAGCAGAGAAGTAGACAAAGATAAGACAATATATTCAATATAAATGGCTTAAATTCACCAATAAAAAGGAATAGACTGGAAGAATGGATCAAGAAACAAGATCCAGGGCTGGCCAGATAGTTCAGCAGACTAAAGTGCCTGCTTAGGCAGAGTGCAGCAGCCAGGGTTCAATCCCTGGCATGCTGTGCTGGCCCTGTCCCAGGGGAGCACTGAGACAGCGATTAAAATTGGTGGTGACATGTGCCTGTAATCCCAGTGATTGGGAAGCTGAAAACAGGAGAATCACTGTGAGTCCGATCTACATAGTGAGACTCTATAGACCCTGTACTAAATACATAAAAAAGAAACAAGATCCAACACTATGCTGTATATAAAAAACACAATTAAAAAAGAAATTCATAAAATCGAAATTGAGGCTGGCAAGATAGCTCAGAGAACTAGGCACCTGCTTAGGCAAGCATAGGGGCTGGTGTTCGATCCAGGCACCACATGCCACTCTGGTCCCGCACCCCTGCAACCCCCCACACACCCCCATCACACAGAGTAAGTCACTGAGATCAGGCGTGGTGGCGCATGCCTGCAATCCCAGCGCTGGGGTTGCTGAAAATAGGAGGATCACTAGGAGTCCGTGCTGCGTAGTGAGACCCTGTCCCAAATACATCTAAAAAAACAGAGAAAACAAAAAAGAAAAAAAATCAAAGGATGGAAAACAATACTCTACATAATGAGAACCCAGAAAAAAGCAGAGGTAGCTATTCTGTATTCAGACAGTGTGAAATCAAACCAAGAGTAATCTAAAGAGATAAAGAAGGTTACTAAACATTTATTAAGAAAAAACTTCGAGGGCTGACCAAATAGCTCAGTGGATTAAAGTGCCTGCAAGTAGGTGCAGGGGCTGGGGGTTCCATCCCCAGGCCAGCCGTGTCAGCCCCACCCCTGGGGTTTGCTGAGATGGGGATTGAGACTGGGCATGGTTGTATGTGCCTGTAATTCCAGTTTTTGGGAGGCTGTAAACAGGGGATCACTAGGAGTCTGATCTAGTAGTGAGCCCTTGAACACCTTGTAGACCCTTCCCTAAAATTAAAAAAAAAAACAGAGAGAGAGAGAAAAAAAAAAACTTCAAGGGGAAGAGATAACAATCATAAATATATATGCACCAAATATGGGAACACCAACTATATAAAAAAAATATTGGAAAGGTACTGCCCAGGGCCCTCTGGAGCCTCACTCCAGCCATCACTCAGGCCAGGCATGTGTGTGGAATTTCCTCCATCGGACAGAACCAGTGTGGAACCTTGTGGCAGAACTCCCTGCAGAGGCCAGAGGCAAGACCCACCCCGCTGATCCAGGAGCAGAACATCTTGCAAGAGTGGCACAGTGGGTTCACTTCTAAGGGCTGCAGCAGGAAGAAGTGGAGCACAGCAGCCAGACCCAAGCCACACCAACGTGGATGAGTTTTGAACTTGGTAGATCCAGACCCGGTGCTAAGGTAATAACTGTACCAAAGCTCTGTATACCAAAGGTCAGAAGACAGTGCTATACAAAATGACAAAGAGAAGGAGCAAAATGCATTCTCAGGCCCTGAGCCCACCCAGAACAAATGCAAGAGGCAACAGCATAGAAGAAATTGGAAATACTGTGTAAGTACTCTGAATTGATCACAGATTCGTACATATGACTTACAATCTACTTATAAGACACAGTATAATGTCTTTTCCTAGTATTAGAAATTTTAAAAAGTGTATTTCCTTTTTCCATTGACTTTGTATTATTTCTTCCTTGTCTTTTACAAACACACACACACACACACACACATATATATGAAAGAATATGTATATTATAAACTGCCATAAGATTGATACTGTTTTGTGGAAATCTTCAATGACCATTTAAGTGGGTTCATCTAATATAATTATATTTTACATAGTCCTGAATAACTACCATTTTGAGAGCTCTTTATTCTTTATCCAGGACCATACAGATACTTCTCTTGCCTTCTGGATTATGGTCTTTGTTATTTTTTATATGCTACATCTAGAGGTATTAGAATATTTTGAGTTTCTGGGCCGGGGAGATGGCTCAGTAGAATAAGCACTTACCTGGCAAGTGCAAAGGCCTGAGTTCAATCTCTGGTTCCGCAAAAAATAAATAAATAAATA
>NW_004524814.1:70234-73269 GCF_000260255.1 Octodon degus
GATTTTATTTATTTATTTTTATTAATTTTATTGAGAAGCAAATAGCAATGAGACAGTTTCAAAACCGATTAGTAGGACAGTTTCAATAACTAATACATTGTATATCATTGTCTTCATAGTGGTTATTCATAGTAGAAGATGTAGACATGATATCCTGTCCAAATGCTATTAGTACAAAACTTTCTTTTTATTGAATTAAGAGAAAGTAGCTGTATATCTATCCTAACTATTTTGTATATAAAAATACAAAATGGTCCTTCATTTATATCCCATTTTTCTGTTTATGTCTGAGGTGGGGACAGCCAACATTTTGGCCCTAGCCTTTCAAGGTCAGTGAGGACTCAGGACATAAGAGCACTTGTACTGTAGCATCCTGCAACTCAGTGATGTCCCAGATTTTCTGATCAAGGAGATTATGGGGCCACAGAGGAAAGTGATTGATGATGTAGAGTGCCTGAGGAGAGTCACATGGAGAGAAAACATTCTCTCAGACTTTTACAGAGAGCAAATTGGTCAAGCAATGGCCCTGACTCATCCACATGGCTGACACTGACAAAGGATCTACAAACTATCGTACAGGATTTCAGGGTATATCCTGAGGGGATTTGACTGACCTTGTCAAATATAAAAGTTATATAGGTGTTGTTTTATCTTGGTCTTAACCATCTAGCAGAAAGGTATAAAAAGTAAAGCCTTATTAATATGCTGAGCTGTAAAGAGCTCAAGTTAACAAGTTCTCTGGGGAGATGGCTCAGTAGAATAAGCGCTTGCCTGGCAAGTGCAAGAACCTGAGTTCAATCCCTGGTTCTGCCAAATAAATAAATAAATTCTGACATTGCCAGTCCTACAGATAACCCACTACTATTTTGGACTACTGTACTATATTGGATTATTTTACTGAATTCTTGCACCTACAATATTTATTTTTTTCCATAATTTTATTGAGAAACAAATAGCAATGAGACAGTTTCAAACCAAATTGGTTTCAATAATTAACACATTGCATACATTCTTCCTAGTGGTTAATTGCTGTACAAGATGCGGACATGATATCTTATTTACAAACATCATTAGAACAAATCCCTCTATTCATTAAGAGAATGTAACAATATATCTATCCTAAGTACTTTGAATACACAGATACAAAATGGACATTCATTTGCATCCCTTTTTTTTTGTTAAGTTCCATTATTTGAATATTATAGGTGTGCAAACTCAGCAAAATATCCTAAAAGAGTCCAGTAGTCCATAATAGTATTGGGTCTTCTGCTTGACTGGCAATGTCAGAAATTGTTTACCTGAGTCCCCTACAGCTCAACATAACAGCATGGTTTTACTTCTTATATGCACTTACAATATTTAAATGAAAAATGGTCTTTAACTCAACATTTGATAAGAATCATCTATGACAACATCATACTAAATGGACAAAACTTCAAGCTTTCACTCTAAAATCAGAAACAAGACAAGGATAACCTCTACCACTACTCCTATTCAATATAGTCCTGAAATATTAGTAAGGGAATTAGTAGGAGAAATTAGATGAGAGAGAAATAAAAGGATGAAGGATAGAAAAGGATGAAGTTAAATTAATATTATTTGAAGATGACATTATACTCTACTTAGAAAACACCAAAAATTTCAACAAAAGGTTTCAAGATTTACCAAGCAAGTTCAGTAGCATAACTGGATACAAAGCACTAAAAAGTTAACAGCATTCCTGTACAAAAACAACAAAATCACTGAAAGAGAAATTAAGAAATCCATACCCTTCACGATAACTTCCAAAGAAATGAAATATTTATGAATCAATCTAACAAAGTAAGTAACAGATCTATACATCAAAACTTACAGTACTTTCAAAAGGAGACCGAAGAAGATTTCAGAAAATGGAAAGATATCCCTTGCTCATGGATAGGAAGAATCAACAGTGAAAATTACCATAGTCCCAAAGCTGTTATACATACTTAATGCAATGACAAACTGAAGAGTAAATAAGGTCTAAAAATTAAATAGATATTGTGAAATGGGAAGAAATTATTTAAAAGGAACTTAGATTGGGGAAAAAGGGAAAGTCAGGAAGGGAAAAGGGAGAGAGATGCAAGTTAGTTATACTATTAGTGTCTTTTAGTTCATTTAAAAGTTTGTGCTAGGGCCAGACAGACAGCTCAGCAGACTAAAGCACCTGCTTAGACAAGCACAGGGACCAGGGTTCAATCCCTGTCATGCACTACCAGCCCCAACCAAAGGGTGTACTGAGATGGTGACTAAAACTGGGCATAATGGTGTGCACATGTGCTCCCAGCACTTGGGAGGCTAAAAACAGATCACTATGAGTCTGATCTGTGTAGTGAAACCCTGTAGACCTAAAATACAAAAAAAAAAAGAAAAATTTATGCTAATATTAACTGCAGAATTTTTATGCCCGTATCTTGTACTCTGAGCAACTATTTTGAAAGTGACAATATGAAATGTATTAGATATTGATATTCTCCTAATATTTTGTTATGAAATTCTGTTTAACCTTTTTTTCCACTAAAAAAAAAAGAATGAAGGGGGTAAGGACCAAGAAGCCTGTTACAATGGATGAGGTCTCAGGTTACATTTATATGATTAACTCAGTCTTTGAAAGAATATCTTTCCTTCCTCCAAAGTCTTCAGTCCTTTACCTAGTTGGCCTGGTTTAGACAGAAGTAGTACTTATTTACTCCTGAGGTAAATGTTTTCTGTTAAGTCTATTTTGTGGCTTTTGAAGGTTTTCCATGAGGTAGACTTTGTATGAGATCTGGACCTTATCAGCACACTCAGATATTACATTTTCTTGAGCTAACATTTGAAATAGCAAATTTATGTGGATTTTATTGATAGCTAATGATAAAGAAAACATTACATCTTTTGTTTTTCATGTATCCCGCCCCAATTGTCTGTCACTAGATCTCCTAATGTCTACTTTTCTGCCTAATACAAGGAAAAGTGGAAAATTGGACCACATTAAAATTAAAAACCAAATTAATAATAATAATAATAATAATAAT
>NW_004524814.1:73898-75055 GCF_000260255.1 Octodon degus
ACACCTGTAATCCCAGCTCTTTGGGAGGCTGAACACAGGCAGATCACTACAAGTCCAATCTATGTTGTGAAACCCTGTAGACCATTACTAAAAAAAAAAAAAAAAAAAAAAAAAAGTACTTCAAAGCAGCTGTAGCAGATGGGAGGCCCAAGATTAAGATACTGGTATTTTGTGTCTAGTGAAGGTTCAGTCTCTGGTTCCAAGATGGAGCTTTGCTGCATCCTCTAAAAGGCACAAGCATATGCCTTTATGTGGCAGAGATGGGCGGAGGGGAGTGGGGGCGGGGAGATGAAGGTTCTGAACTGCTGCTCTCTGGGTAGGCAATCCATTCCTATAGGCAGAGTTCTCATTTAATCACTTCCCAAAAGATTCAACTTCCCAATACTGCAATGGGAATATCTTGGTCTTAACCATCTAGCAGAAAAGTGTAAAAATGAGGTATAAAAAGTAAAGCCATATTAATATGCTGAGCTGTAAAAGGCTCAAATCAACAACTTCTGACATTGCCAGTCCTACAGATAACCCACTACTATTGTGGACTACTGGACTACATTGGATTATTTTGCTGAGTGCACGCATCTACAATATTTAAATGGCAATGGAATACCCATCTCTGACAAAACTAAACAAAAAAGGGGATAAAGATGATGGATCATTTTGTATTTTTATATACAAAATAGGATAGATATACAGCTTTCTCTTAATTCAATGAGAAAACTTGTACAAATAATGTTTAGACAGGATATCATGTCTGCATCTTGTACTATGAATAATTACTACAAAAACAACAATATGCAATGTATTAATTATTGTAACTGTCCTACTCACCTGTTTTGAAACTGTCTGATTGCTATTGGTTTCTCAATGAAATTAACTTTAAAAGGGGGACATACAGTTGAAAAATAAACACATGAAAAGATGTTCAACATCATTATCTATTAAGGAATTTTTTCTTTTTTTCCATAATCTTATTAAGAAACAAATAGCAACAAGACAGTTTCAAACCAAAAAGGTAGAACAATTTCAATAATTAACACATTGCATACATTCTTCCTAGTGGTTAATTGCTGTACAAGATATCCTATTTACAAACACCATTAAACAAATCCCTCTATTCATTAAGAAAATGTAACTATATATCTATCCCAAACACTTTG
>NW_004524814.1:75155-76225 GCF_000260255.1 Octodon degus
AATATTTTGAGTTTCTTTAACTGGAAAATATTTTACTTTCCATTCTCAAAGGTATGTTTGCTAAGTATAAAATTTAATGAGGACAGATTTTTTTTCTTCAGTCCTTTGAATAAATAAGTCTAGTTTCTTACGCAATTGCT
Organism: Octodon degus; assembly: GCF_000260255.1. Classification (NCBI taxonomy): domain Eukaryota; kingdom Metazoa; phylum Chordata; class Mammalia; order Rodentia; family Octodontidae; genus Octodon; species Octodon degus. Next base: position 75,296 of record NW_004524814.1, read on the forward strand.
CTTTTCTTTATCTAAAAAAAGTAAGATGCTATTTAATTTTGTTCTTCTATAGCTAACATTTTTTTCTATGTATATGCTTTAATGATTTTTTTCTTTATAATTAGCTTTGGACAATTTTATTTTTGTGTATCTTGTTATGATTTTATGATTTTAAGATTTTATTCATATTTCTTGTGCAAAATGTTTATTTTTCTTGGAAATGTGGTGCAATAATTTTAACTAAATTCAGAAATTTTAAATCTTTGAATATGTATGGCTTACCCCCTTCTACTTTGAGAATTTTAATTATATAAATATAAGTTTCTTGATTTTGGCACAGAGAGAACTATTATATGACAGATCTGTAAGTGCTTTCTTCTTCATGTTATTTTAGACAATTTTTATTGCTATATTAATTTACTTTCTCAAATAATTTTTACAATATGCAATCTATTATTAATCTCATGTTATGTATTCTTTTCATTTTCTTTTTTAAATTAATTTTATTGAGAAACAAATAGCAATGAGACAGTTTCAAAACCGATTAATAGGACAGTTTCAATCATTCATAAATTGCATATTGTTGTTTTCGTACTGGTTATTCATAGTACAAAATGCAGACATGATATCCTGCCCAAACACTATTAGGACAAATCTTTCTTCTCATTGAATTAAGAGAAAGTAGCTGTATATCTATCTTAACTGTTTTGTATATAGAGGTACAAAATGGTCCTTCATTTATATCCCTTTTTTGTTTGTTTGTTTAGTTTTGTCAGAGATCGGTATTTCATTGTCATTTAAATATTGTAGTTGCATAAATTCAGCAAAATAATCCAATATAGTCCAGTAGTCCATAATAGTAGTGGATTATCCATAGGACTGGCAATGTCAGAAGTTGTTGACTTGAGCCTTTTATAGCTCAGCATGTTAATATGGCTTTACTTTTTATAC
>NW_004524814.1:76325-77521 GCF_000260255.1 Octodon degus
ATACATAAGTCCAAAAATCTAACCATATATAACCTTGAAGCAGGACAGTCTCACAATATTCTTTTTCCTGTCTCTTGCCTTCATTCACCACCCCCTTCTTTTTGAACAACCATCTACCCGAGAGACAGCACAGCAGCAACTGGCATGTCATGACAAGCAGCCCATGTTCAGAAGACCAGAATGACAGGCACTCCAAGCATGAAACTACTATTACAGATCACCATCTGCAGTGCAGCTGCTTAGTTCACAGGTATCAGGTATATATAGGTATATATAGTATATATACTTAGTCAGGTATACATAGTGAGGGTGAGAATCTTTCCAATTAACTGCTAGATTCAAAAATCTTCTGGAGATTCTCAGGATCATTGCCTTGCCCATCTTCTACATAAAACTGTACGGCCTGACACTGTCGTATTTCCTAGCTCATCTCCTTTCCCTCTTTTGATTAGTTAGTCCTTGAGATCCTGCTTTCCTTTTACTCGTATTATACCTTTCTATTTGTATTTCTTCTTTGGAGTTCTTATACTAGGGAAACTATATGATATTTGCACATGTGTGTCTGGTTTATTTCACATATGAGTATATGTTCTAGTGGCATCCACTTCAATATAAAGGCTTCGAGTTTATCATTCTTTATAGCTGAGTAATACTCCATTGTGCAAAAATACCACATCTTTTTCAACCATTCCTCTGGTGATAGGCATCTTAGTTGTTTCCAGGATCTGGCTATCACAAATTGAGCTGCTATAAACATAGGCACACATATATCCCTATGATATGATGTTTTCAGATCCTCTGGGAAATTTCCCAGTAGAGGAATAGCTGGTTCAAATGGGATTTCCACACCAACTTTTCTAAGGAGTCTCCACACTGATTTCCATAATGGTTGCACCAATTTACATTCCCACCAGCAGTGGAGAAGTGTTCCTTTTCCCCACAGCCTCTCCAACATTTGTTGTTGGGTGACTTCTTTATGATAGCCATTCTTTCTGGGGTGAGATGATATCTCAGTGTTCTTTTAATTTGCATTTCGTGAATGGCTTGTGATGTGGAGCATTTTTTCATATATATTTGCTTCTTTAATTTCATCCTCTGAGAAGCATGTGTTCATCTCAGATGCCCATTTCTGGATTGGGTCTTTAAATTTTGGGGCCCTAGTGTTTTTTAGTTCTTTATAAATTCTAGAGAACAGA
>NW_004524814.1:78779-79969 GCF_000260255.1 Octodon degus
GCTAATGATTCCAGAACTATATTGAATAGGAGTGGTGATAGAGGACATCCTTGTCTTGTACCAGATCTAAGAGTAAAAAATTTCAGTTTTTCCCCATTTAGGATTATGTTTGTTGTTGGGTTTTCATAAATGACTTTTACCAGATTGAAGTAGAGGCCATCTATTCCAATTTCTGTAGGACTTTGAACATGAATGAGTGTTGGACTTTGTCAAAAGACTTTTCTGCATCAGTGGAGATGGTCATGTGGTTTTTAGTTTTCGCTCTACTGATACAGTGTGTTACATTTATCAATTTTCAAATATTGAACCATCCTTGCATCCTTGGGATGAATCCTACCTAGTCATGGTGTATGATCTTCTTGATGATTTGCTGTATTCTATTAGCTAGTATTTTATTGAGGATTTTGGCCTCTATGTTCATGAGGGAGATCGGCCTGTAGTTCTCTTTCTTAGTTGCATCTTCCCCTGGTTTTGGTATCAATATAATACTTGCCTCCAGGAATGATTTTGCAAGGACTGCTTCCTTTTCAATTTCATGGAAGAGTTTGAGGAGTATAGGGGCTACATCTTCTGTAAATTTCTTGTAGAACTCAGTTGTGAATCCATCCAGGCCTGTACTTTTCTTTGTCGGTAGTTTTTTGTTTGTTTGTTTTTTTTTTTTATTACATCTCGTATTTCCTTGGCTGTTATTGGGCTATTGAGAGTGGTTAAATCTTGATTCAGCTTTGGTAATTTGTACCTTTCTAGGAATCTGTCCATTTATTCTTTGTCTTCTATTCTGTGAGAGTAAAAATTCTCAAAGTAGCTATTGATAATCTTCTCAATTTCCACTGGGTCTGTGATAATTGTACCTTTTTCATTCCTTATTACTTGTATTTGAATTTTTTCTTTCCTCTTTTTGATGAGGTTGGCTAGGGGCTTATCGATTTTATTTAATCTTTCAAAGAATCAGCTTTTTGCTTTTTTAATTCTTTGAATTGTTTTCTTTGTCTCAATTGAATTAATTTTGCTCCAGTCTTTATGATTTTTTCCCATCTTTGGGCTCTGGGTTTGGTTTGCTCTTCCTTTTCTAGTTGTTGAGGGTGCAGCATTAGGGTGTTTATTTGTTCCCATTCTGTTTTCCTAATGTGTGAGTTCACAGCTATGAATTTCCCTCTGAGAACTGCTTTCATAGTACCCCATAAATTATG
>NW_004524814.1:82285-89376 GCF_000260255.1 Octodon degus
TTGCAGTTATAGCCTTAGTACCTACTGAAGTTCAGGTGTAGATCCACAAAGTTTGGATTTATCCAGCTGTGCCTGGCTTGGGTCTGGCTGCTGTGCTCAGTTCCTTCCTGTTGCTGCCCTTGGGGGTGAGCCTGTTGTGCCCCTCTGGCAAGATGTTCTGCTCCTGGACTAGCTGGGTGGTTCTGTCCCCTACATTCTCTGTCGGGATTGCAGCTGAAGGGTTTCACCCCAGGCCTGTATGCCAGGCCTGAGCTGAGTCTGGAGGGGACAAGGTGGAGTAGAGGGGAAAGGCAGCTCTCCCACACACTCACGGGGACTGGACTAGGACTGGATCTGGGGGTTCCCAGAATGTGACCGAAACTCCTACTCTGTGGGAGGGGTGTGGGAGGGTGCTGTGGAGTGGTGGGGGCCGTCCCAAGAGGGTGAAAGAGGGTATCACCCACACTGTGCCTAGGCTGGGACCAGTAGGTCACCCCAGTGGGAAGCTCTCCCACACACTCACCGGGCCTTGGCTAGGACTGGATCTGGGGCTTCCCAGAATATGGCAGAAATTCCTACTGCACAGATGGGGTAGGGAAGGTGCTGTGGAGTGGTGTGGGGCATCCCAAGGGGGTGGAAGAGAGTCTCACCCATGCTGCCCCTGGGCTGGAACCAGTAGGTCCCGCCAGCGCAAGGTAGCTGGAAGCTCTCCCACACACTCACCGGGCCTGGGCTAGGACTGGGTCTGGGGGTTCCCGGAACATGGAAGAAATTCCTATTCGGCGGGAGGGGTGGGGGAGGTGGCGCAGAGTGGTGTGGGGCTTCCCAAGGGGGTGGAAAAGGGTCTTATCCACACTCCATCTGGGCTGGAACCAGTAGGTCCTGCCAGCGCAGGGTAGCGGGAAGCTCTCCCACACACTCACCGGGCCTGGGCTAGGACTGGGTCCAAGGAATTTTAAATTAAAACCACCATGCAATAGCACTACATACATACCAAAAGGATGTGTTAAAAATAGTGACACCAAATTCGGACAAAGTGCAGAAACACTGGCTCACTTACATACCACTGATGGTAACATAAAATGGGGTAGCCACCCTGAAAGCAGTTTGGCAGTTGTTTAAAAAACTAAACATAACTATCATAAAGTACAGTAACTATACTCTTACACATGTATGCCAAAGAAATGGACATTGCTCACAAAAAACTAAATAAGAATGCTTACAGCAGCTTTATTCCTAATTGCCAAAAAATGAAGTCACTAGGGCAGCAGGTAAGAAACCTGGTATACACAAGATGTTCCCGAAAAATATGGAGAATGTTTAAATTGTTTTAAAATGTATTACAGTAAAGGACACATTATTATTAATACCCCTCAGAATACTCCCCCTCACTCTAAACACACTTATCTCCCTGTTCTGATCTTTGCCTGAAGCAGCTTTGGAGTCCTTTTTATGACTTTAGCTGCACTCATAGATGCCTCAGCATCCTGAATTCATTCAAAACTTTTACCTTTCATGGTCCTTTTGACTTTAACAAAGAGCTAGAGCTTCATAGGACCAGATTCAGTGAAGCAGGTAGATGGGGACCCAGCAACATCTTTATGAGGCTGCCTTTCTGTTGGACACTGTTTGGCAGCAGCCTTCATTATTTCTGATCATATCTCGTAAAGGTCTGAAAGAGGACCCCAGTACTACCAGAAAGTGACAGAAACAGTTGCATAAGTGTATTGGAAGTGGCGCAAAGTGTTCTGAGAAGGTCTAATGGTAATGTTTCTTTTACTATTAGAATTTTTTCTAAGATCCAGTCCTAGCCCAGGCCCACTTTCAAAAATAGATTAATATGGAAAAAATAAAGCACAATGCAGGAGAGAAGAGTCACTATTTTTCTTCTTCAGTGTCAAAGAAACAGCTTTCCCTATGCCTACTAAATTGGAACTAGTCCCCATATGGCTGAAAATAAATGACTAATTTATTGGGGGAAAAAAAGAATTTTTTCTAATTTAAACATTCACCATATACTTGGATCACATTGCACACATGTCTTGGAAAATTACTTAAGCAATAAAAATGGATAGACTTATTACACACAACTTGTGTGGGTCTGTAGGACATTATACTGAATGAATAAAAGCCAATCTTAAGAGGCTAAATTGTGTGTCTCTGTTTATACAAAAATTTTGGGAGGACAGTTTTTTTTTTTTTGACAGGGTATCATGGGGCAGTTCATGCTGGCGCCAGCTGGCCTTGAACTTGTGTTGATCCTCCTGCCTCAGTATCCTGAGCGCTGGGATTACAGGTGCACACTATCATGCCCAGCTGGAAGGACTAATTTTTAGAAATGGAGGACAGACTAGTGACTGATAACTGGTAGAGAATGACAAGGGAAGGAATGAGAGTGGTTGTTTTGGACTGAATGTCTGTTACCAACTCCTCCAAATTCTTCTGCTCAAGCCTATCTGGCAATGTGACAGTATTAGGAGGTAGGGCCTTGGAGGACATTTGTAAGAATGACTCCTACAGTCTAACCCACCTGGTCTACCATGTGAGGATACAGCAAGGAGTTATTTCTGAACTAGTAGGCATGCCCTCACCAGACATGGAACTTGCTAGCACTTTGATTGTGGACTCATTAGCCCCTGGAATCATCAGAAATAAGTGTGTTAGTTGTTAGCATATAACATTTATAATGTATATTGTATAGTATAATTCATGATATGTAGTACAATTCTGTTCTGCATAACTTTATAGTATTTTTGTCTTTCTTTGAGATGGGGTTTCACTATGCAGTTCAGGCTGGAATTGAACTCACTTTATAGCCCAGGCTGGCCTTGAATAGCAATCTTCCTGCCTTAGCCTCTGGAGTGCTGGCATTATGGGCATGTGCTGCCATGCCTGGCTATCTTATGGTACTTCATTATGGCATCCCAAATGGACTAGGATTGACATAGTCAGAAAAGGCAAATGGAGGGATTCTTGTGACATTGGACCTGCTCAATATCTTGAATAGCAATAGTGGACACAAGAACCTGCACAGGTAATAAAATTGTGGATAACTTCATGTATTCACATGTATAAGAAAAATAACAAATTTGATATAATGAGTAAATTATATTAACTCCCTGATATAGGTAATAATCTATAGTTTTGCAAAGATTACCCTTAAAGGAAACTACTCAAAGGGTATAAGAGACCTTGCTGTATTATTTCTCACAACTGTAAATAAATCTACAGTTATCTTTAAAACAAAAAAGTACTTAGCAATCTAACAAACAATGGGTAAAGTCCTTATGGAGAGACTAAAAATTATACTGAAATAAAGAAGGCAATGTGTAAACCTTACACTCATGAATGGGAAGATTTGTGTGCTTGACGATGTACAGATCCTGTGGGATTCCAAATCCTACCACTGTCTCTTGGAGAAACTAACAAGCTAAAAAATAATATAGAAAGAAAAAGTCAAGAATAGCCTGGGGCTGGTGAGATGGCTCAGTGGTCTAAAGCACCTATTTAGAACAAGCTTAGCAAAGTACATGGACCGTGGTTCAATCCCCCAGCACCACATGCCAGCCAGCCCCGCCCCCAGGAGGGCTGAGCTGGCCACACACACACACACACACACACACACACACACACATAAATAAATGTTAAAAATAAATAAATAAAAAATAAAAGTACCAAAAAAGTCCCTTATGATCTCAAGATTTACTAGATGTACCACAGAAACAGAAAGTATTATCCATAAAGAAAGTGATACATTTAACTATATCAAAGCTAATAGGGCTGGCCAGATAGCTCAGCAGATTACAGCACCTTCTTAGGCAAATGCAGGGGACAGGAGTTCAATCCCCAACCTGCTGTGCTGGCTCTGCCCCCAGGGCGCACTGAGATGGTGATTGAGACTGGGTGTGGTGGTGTGTGTGTGTGTAATACCAGTGCTTGGGAGGCTGAAAAACAGGAAGGATCACTACCAGTCTGACCTGTTAGTGAGACCCTGTAGAACCTGCACTAAATACATAAAAAAGTTAATAAGTGTTTATGAAAGGAAAACTACTAAAAGAATAAATACACAATGGGAGAAGTTCGTTGTAACTGCCAATAAATGACAAAAATTTGTACCCAAAATATACAAAGATATTATACATCAGAAGCAAAAAAGCCCACAATTCAATACAAAACAGAAGACTTGAGCAAGTATTTCACAAAGAGAAAACCAAAGCAAGCCAAAGAATGAACAGAAAGATGGTAATAATGAAATAATATCTCACATCTACCAAGTTTGCAAAAGTTAAAAATCCCAACATTATTAAGTGCCAGTGTGAAACATTAAAATATACACCTCTGTAGAAATTAATATAATCACTTTGGAAAAAATTTGGCATACCTAATAGATTTGAAAATGTAACTCTATTCCTAGACATCCACTTAAAGACATTCTTGAACATATGCATCAAAACATGTATAAAATATTTTCAAGGGAGCAGTCGTGGCACATGCTTATAATCCCAGCATTCCAGAGGCTGAAGCAGAGGGACTGTCATAAATTCAAGGCCAATCTGGGTGCTGTGGTTTGTGTCTAGGTGTCACCCTAAAGCCTCATGCAGTCATGGGTCAAGGACTTCTAGAGTTTGAGTTTAATTCATGATCAAGACAGGGATTACTACTGCTGGGATTATGGGTGTGAGCACTACACCCAGCCTGGGGCAGATAGCCTGAATGCAACTCAAAGGAGCCAGACTTCTCTATAGCCATTGTTGCTGCTACTCCTCCCTTTTGTTGCCTTCTACTCCCATGAGTTGCTGCTCTCTGCCATGTGCCAATCTTCCTTAGAGACAGATGAGTATGGACTGAAACCTCCAATAATTGTGAGCTAAATAAACCTTTCATTTTGAGTGCTGGGTATGTGTCCCAGCAATGAGAGAAGAGTAACTTAGACAGAATTTGGTACCAGGAGTGTGGTATACCTGAGCATGTGGATTACAAGCTTTTGGGAATGGCTTATGGGAAGACATAGGAACGGTTCAGAGATGTCACCTATAAGCAAAGCACTGGAACAGCTTTGGCTGTTCTGTATGGGAGATTCTGGTCAGAGCACAGAAGACCAGAAGGCTGATAGAAAGCCTGCCTGTAAAGACCAGGCTGGGGAGGTTTCTGCTGGGAAGAAGGACTGCATTGGTTGTTGTACTCTGGATAATTTGTGCTATAGTGTGGCACAAATTTTGAATTCTGCTCATGTCCAAAGACTTTGCCTGAGCCTAAGATTAAGTATGGCGGACTGATTAATCTTTCAAAAGGCATTTCAAAACAGCCAAATATTGAGGGAGTGGCATGGCTGTTATTGGGGACTTTTAGCCAAATATATGTCAAGAATGAAGAGCAAAGAGTACAGCAGGATGATTTAAAATGTGAGTTTGGCCAGAAAGGAAGCTCCAATAAAGCTGTGGAATGCAGCCAAAAGATCTCCACTACCAGGAAGGAACTAGAGAATGGAAAGGATGACCTGAGGACATCTCAGGGGATGGCAAGTCTCCATCTTTTGCAGACTCAGAATTGCAAGGGAGAGGGACTTTGCCTTGAGGGGAAAGCTGCAGAGCCCAATGTTCTAAAATGGAGGCAGAGGTCACACCAGTTTCCAGAATGGAGTTGGCAAGGGAATTTGTTCCTGGGAATCAGGGTCAGAGTACTCAGCGATCCAGGCACTCGACCCCTCCAGCCAAGAGAGAAGGAAGCCTGGCTTCTGCTATAGCTGGCAGCAATCCTTGGCATCATCCATGTGGCATTTGTTTTGGGTGCATTCAGAATGCAGGAGTTCTGAGGTTAAAGAGGCTTCCACCTAGATTTCAGAAATTCTGGGAGGCCAGGCAGAGTACCCCTGAGAGGGCAGTGTATAAAGCTGTGAGAGAGAAGCCTATTCAGTGGAAATTCCAGAAGTTTGGAAAAGCCAGGAATGTGGATCCTCTAAGGGAAACTGCAAGGAGGGAGCAAAGCCAGCCTAAGACAGAAGCCATGGGAGCTACCACCTCGAGTGCCATAAGGGTGGAGCCACATGGAGCTCACAATTTGCCACAGATTGTTTCAGATGTTCCCCAAGGATCTACAGGATTTACTGTTTGCCCTACTGGATTTTGGATTTGTGTTGGTCCCAATGCTTGCTATCCTGTTGTGCATACCTTTTGGAATGGTAATGTTTATCTTGGCATTGAATGCTAGAAGTGTTTAACTTTCTTTTCATTTGTACAGGGGCTCACAGCTAAAAGTTTGCCTTAGATCTTAGAGGAGACTTGGGACCTAGACTTTTCAGCAATACTGAAACTGTTGGGACAATGGCAACTCTTAGAGATGGAATAAAATGCCTTTTGCACAAAGGGATGTTCATGAGACTTTGGGGGCCCAGGGTGGAATGTGATGGTTTCTGTCTAGTTGTCCCCCCAAAGCCTCATGCAGTCATGAAGCAGGGACTTCTAGAGTTTGAGATTAATTCACAATCAAGGCTGGGATTATTACTGCTTGGATTATGGGTATGAGTACTACACCCAGCTTGGGGCAGATAGCCTGAATGCAACTCAAGGGAGACAGACTTGCTCTCTGTTGCCATTGTTGTTCCTACTCCTCCCTTTTGCTGTTTTGCTACCTTCTGCCGCCATGAACAGCTGCTCTCTGGCCTGTGCCAGTCTGCTGTGGAGCCAGCTGAGTACGGACTGAAACTCCAGTGGCTATGAGCTAACTAAACCTTTCCTTCCTTCATTTTGAGTGTTGGGTATTTGTCCCAGCAATGAGAGAAGAGTAACTGAGACACTGGGCTAATATACTGAGTTCAAGACCAGCCAGGACTATATAGTAAGACTCTGTTTTAAAAAAAAAAATTCTTGCAGTACAGCAATGCTATCCATAATAGAAAAACTGAAAATAGTCTAAATGTTTACCAACAATAGAATGAATGAATAAACTAGGACACAGTCATAGAATCGGACCTTACCACTTTGGTAATCACTTATGGTAGGATCACTGAAGTCACAAAATATATACAGCATGACTATTTAGAAATAAAAAAAACATGCAAAATTGACGATTTTCTGCCGTGTTCCGGGAGCCCCCAGACCCAGTCCTAGCCCAGG
>NW_004524814.1:96726-131355 GCF_000260255.1 Octodon degus
AAGAAAAAAAGTCATAGGATCGTCCTGCTACAATCTTGTATATGGTTAGATTTCTGAATTTCTGTGTAAAAATGTGTAACCGTTTTTTCACATTCTATAGGGACTTAAAGTTTAGAATATCAATAATTGTTGGAAAATATCTGTTCCATGTTATGTCTAAGGCATTTGATATTCAAACAGATAGTGATGTTAAGCTCAACTGCCTCTGTTATAGGGTAATAATATAATTAAGCTTCTTTTTTGGATGGTTAACAACTTAAGTATGCAGACTAAAAATTACAGAAAAAGAAGGGCTACAAGGATAGCCAATATTTTGGCTCTAGCCCTTTAAAGTCAGTGAGGATTCAGGACATAAGAGAACTTGTACTGTAACTCAGTGGCATCCCAAATTTTCTGTTCAAGGAGATTATGGGGCCACAGAAGAAAGTGATCAATGATGCAATGTGCCTAAGAAGAGTTACCTAGAGAGAAAACATTCTCTCAGGCTTTCACATAGAGGAAGTTGGTCAACCAATGGCTGTGACTCATTTACATGGCTGACACTGACAAAGCATCTACAAACTGCTGTACATGGTTTCAGGGTAAATCCTGAGGGGATTTCAATGAACTTGTAGATACAAAAGTTACAGTTTTAGTGAAATAGGTCTTGCTTTAACTTGGTCTTAACCATCCAGCAGAAAAGTACAAATGCGAGGTATAAAAAATAAAAACCATATTAACATGCTAAGCTGTAAAAGGCTCAAATCAACAACTTCTGACATTGCTAGTTCTGCTGATATCCCACTACTAAAATGGAATATTGGACTATATTGAGTTATTTTGCTGAATTCACAAACCTACAATATTTGAATTGCAATGGAACACCCATCTCTGACAAAGCAAAACAAAAAAGGGGGATATAAATGAAGGACCATGTTGTAGTGAAAAAAATATATATATGTATGTACAAAATAGGATAGATATACAGCTACTTTCTCTTAGTTCAATGAGAAGAAAGATTTGCACTAATAGTGTTTAGACAAGATATCATGTATGCATAGTGTACTCTAAATAACTACTATGAAAACAACAGTATGTAATGTATTAATTATTGAAACTGTCCTGCTAACCTGTTTTGAAACTGTCTCATTGCTATTTCATTCTCATTAAAATTAATTTAAAAAGAAAAAAAAAAGAAAAAAAAACATGCAAAATTATTAATACACTACTTAGAAGAAAAAGATGGTAAGGTAATGAGTAAAAGCAAGCCAATGAAAACGGTGCACCAGTCTCATGGATACCTGTAAACAGGGAGCGCCAAGGTGGCCCACGTTTAGGACTCCAAAGTCCTAATTCACAAGAACAGAGTAGGGACGTGGGCACTCATCAGGGTTATTCCTCTGACATTTACACATCTCAAATTAATATTTAATTTAATCTTTTTCTTTTTAAAAAAATATTTGGTACAGGGTCTCACTACACAGCTCAGACGCATAGTAATCCTTCTGTCTCAGCCTCCCCAGTGCTGGGATTACAAGCGTGCGCCACCACACCCAGTTTTAGTGCCCAGCACGACACTCCCCGGGTTCCAAGGCCAACATAGCATGTAGTACAGGGGATCAAACCTGGGTCTTTGTGCCTGCCAGGCAGGTGCTTAGATTGCTGAGCTATCTCTGCAGCCCATCAAATTAATATTTAACCTAAAAATGAATTTTATAAAGAAACATCATCGATCTTGAATTCTTTTTGTTGAGGATAAAGTTTCCCATGATAGCACTGTTAGTGCACTTGGAGTTTTTAATCTGTGAGTGTAAACCCAAGGACAGAAAAAAGTAAGGAAACTGCAAACAGAGACATCTTATATGCCTGCTAGGCAACAGCATGAGCCACCTTTCCCAGGCAGTCTGACTACAAAGGGCCGTGGAAGCCGAGCAGATTGTTGCCTTCACCAAAAGAGCCTCACCGACCCACACAGAGCTCCCCGGAGAACTCAGCCCTTATTTTATATCATTAGTTGTTGTAGGGCAGACTGAGGTTGCTTTCAATTTAAAAATGACCTTAGATCACAAGCAGAGGTTTTTAATTTGTTTACACCATTAAGCATCCTGAAGTGTGATTAATAAATCTTCTGAATAAAGAAATAAGTCCATCTTTTAAACAAAAATATTGTGGTATGAATCTATATATTCCACTAAAGTAATTCTCTAGCACATTCTAATTTTAGCATTGTTTGACAGTACCTTAAACTCAACAATAAGCTCTCTGGTAAACCAATATGCAAAGCACAAACTGCTTAATAAATTATTAATATGATGACTTTCTCCATGTGAAATAATGAAGTCACTGAAAAAATAATTTTTCTGTATTTTCCAAATTATCTACTATAGTGGTGGGAAATTTAATTTTATTTATTTTTTTTCTTTTTATGACAGGTTTATTGCGATATAGCATAATGTCTTTAAGTTTCATCCATGTTGTAGCATGTGACAAGATTTCCTTTCTGAAGGCCAAATAATGTTCTATAGTATAAGTTATAGTTTGTGTCCAGGTGTTCCCCTAAAGCCTCAGGGTGGCCCGCTTCTGGTGTTGTCATTATTCTTGATCCAACGATGGGATTAGGGTTGGAGAAATTTAATTTTAAAAGCTTAACAAGAAACCATGGTCTAAGTTTCCTGAAGGAACAAGCACATGTATTTCATTTTTACAGAGGGTCTCTGAGAAAGCCAGGAATGGTGGCACATACCTTAATCCCAGCACTTGAGAGGCTGAGGCAGGAGGACCGCCACAGGTTAGAGGCCAACCTCAGCTACAGGGTGCGTTCAAGGTGAGCTTTAGAATACATAGCAAACAAACAAACAAACAGAAAGGGTCTGTGAGAGCTCTTGATACTCTCTTAGGGTAATCCAGGAATAAGTGACAGAGGACATGCTTGTGTGTGCTATGGTTAAAGACAGGGCATGATGCTAAGGAGTGAACAGCCAGCTAGACAGAAGGGGGTGTACTGGTGAGTTTGCAGCCTTTGCCAGCCTCGGAGGTGTACATGCTCTCACCACGGCTGATTTCCAGCTGCCAATTTGATACGCCTAACCGTGGAGGTGGGAAGAAATATATAGCAGCCCACCATGATGTAGTACTTTCACCACACAAATACAACAGACAGATGCAAATAACCTTAAGAATACAGATAACATTAAAATGTAATAACAATAAATAAATAAAATAAAATGTAATATAACTATGACACGGTAAGTTTTGAGCACCTTTGCTTTCATTACAATTTATTTAACTTCCAGCTTGCATGATTTGATTACTAATAATGACTGTGCTTAAATGCCTGGCAAAATTCCTGAAATTTTGCTTTAGCTTAATGATTAGACTGCACTCTGGGTAAGCACCCCAAACAGTACAGCAATGAGTACACAAGACAATTTAGTATGCGTATGAATATTATGTGTATTCCTACATATTCAAGTCTCACATACAGGCAAGAATTACATAATCCTCTTTTTTTCACATAATCCTTTTAAGACAATTGTTAGGTAACTACGCACACAAATCAGTAACAGCCATGCTAGATGGATTGTTTTGTAGGTGACGTTCAGATGAGAGGAAAGAATGCAACACACAACTTTCGGATTCCTAACAAAGTCATACAGCAGGCCTGAAAGATCTTCGGTACCACTTCCAATCTCTCCAGTCTGTATCTGAGACACAAGGTAAGAAGAGGAAAAGGGGGGAAAGGGAAGGCTCCCAAAGGATCCCTTCCACAATTAATTATGCAAATCACAAGTAAATTAGGCACTAAAAATTTAAGATTGATTGAAAGGCTTGCTCAAATTGCTTTAACTGTGATTCATAAACCAATCACGCAAATTCATATGTTAGGTTGTGTAAAAAAATTAGGAAGATGTAGAATGGAATAAGATTACCCTAATTTAAATGTAAAAGACATGGTTGCTGAAGTATGAGTCTCTTACATTGTTAGCACTAGCCCATCAGATGTTAACAAAATCTGATATGCAACAGTTTTACATATCCCCTTGTGGGAGAAAGATCAACTTGTGATCTGCTTTATAAATCAGCTACAGTGTTAGAGTTAGGCTACTGTAGCTAAATGGCTTTTAGATATGCTTCCTGTTTTAAGCTACCATATTTACAAATGAAAGCTTTTTCAAACCACGGCTTTTAATATAATTTGCATATTTAGTAATACATTGATTAAAATTAAACACGGATTATTGCAATTTATTTCAGAAACAGATGGGATGCATTAAGTGAAAAGCCAGAGCTTTTAAATAGAACAGACTCACTGGCTGACTACTGATGAATGATGAATACAAAAACTTTGTAAATTGGCAAAAAGGAAAAATAAAAAGCCCTTTGAGCCCATTTTCTCTCAAGACTTTCCTGACTAGTGATTCCATGAAATTAGTAATCAAGTTAATTTAACATGAATAACGTATATCAAAGGTATGCATCAGCCTAATGCGAGTGGATTTCTTAAAAGAAAAAAATGCACCCACAAACTCTGACTCTTTTCTCAGGATTTCTGTCTGCACAGCTCCCTCTCCATGGCTGGACAGGGCTCACCAGCAGATGGCATTCTCCCATTGCACACGCTCCTGCTGGGCGAGGGCTTACTGTTCCCTGAAACTTCACTAGTTAGTGTAAGTTAACCATGATTTCCTCAGTGGCAGAGATAGCTGGGTCCAAGCATTCGTTTCCGAAATGGCATATTTTCAAAATAGTTTTGGTTGCTCTGAGCCCGATTAGATTGCAGTTATTTATTTCATTTTTACTCTG
The DNA here is from genome assembly GCF_000260255.1 of Octodon degus. Classification (NCBI taxonomy): domain Eukaryota; kingdom Metazoa; phylum Chordata; class Mammalia; order Rodentia; family Octodontidae; genus Octodon; species Octodon degus. The sequence continues at coordinate 101,509 of NW_004524814.1, forward strand.
TTCTCTGTATCCATTATTTTGTTGTGTGCTAAAGCTTTTTTTTTAGTAACAGTACATGTATAAATGAATAATGTTTTAGACAAGATATCATGTCTGCATCTTGTGCTATGAATAACTACTACAAAGACAACAATATGCAATGCATTAATTATTGTAACTGTCCTACTAACCTGTTTTGAAACTCTCATTGCTATTTCATTCTCAATAAAATTATTTAAATACAAAAGAGTAAAAAATAAATAAATGCATAATACTAGCCCTTTGTTAGTTATTTCATCAGAGTTAGCACTAAGCTTTTGTCTCCTTCCCCAGCAGTGTTAAGTAATTCAGAACACATTACTATGTTAGTTCAATTACAAAAATAATTTTTGCATATACATGTTTCATTTTGTAAAACACAGGCATTTTCAGGTTAATTTAGTAAAACCCAGCTTTGTGTGATCAGCTATCCAACACTTTCTATTAACCTAGGCAATTAATTCTCAAAATAACACAAAAGAAAATCTATGAAGTAGGTAGCATATTTAGTATTTAATTTTGATGCATTTCTTTCCTCCTCCTTGATTTCTTTTTTCTCAGTTAGAGGTAGAAAAGAAATTGGGTATACAACATATAAATAATGCTTACATTATTAAAATCCTTCTCTGCACAGTACAGAAATTCTATTATATGTAGACTCACATTCACCACCTTCAACTCTACTGGGCAGCTGAAGGTGAACTCATACTAAAGCAGAACAAATTATAATATTTCCTATTTAATATAAATGCTAATTATAAATTCTCAGAATAAGCCAAACTAGATAGTTTAAAGCACCAATTATTCATTTCATAATAGATTAGTGATGTTTTTCAGAGCAAGAAATCAAATAAAATTATTTTTGTAGAAAGCTTCTGATGATTTTGTTTTTAAAAACAAACATGGATCTTTAAAAAAAAATTTTTTGTCAAAATCCACCAGGCTGTGAAGGTTTTGTTACCTTTTGTTTTTAAATACAAAATAAAAAACATTACATTCAGCTTTTTCAAAGTTTGATTAAATACGTAAAAGTACTGAAAAGGTCAGTTCCGAGTTTCACTGTTATGGATAACTGAAACATGAAATGTTGTCACCCACAGTGAGTGGTGAAAATCCCCTGTATCCAGTGTGTTTTGTTTGGATTGAGATGGCATGCAGCTGATGGCTGTGACCTTCATGGTGGCTTAGATCCCTGGCTGGCACTGATTTTTGATTTAGTGCCGATCTGCTGCGCTTGTCACAGGCTGCAAGGTGCTTTCCATGCACTAATGGAACAGCTCAAGGGCAGAGGGCCCTGTAAATGTCTGTCTCTCACCAGCCACAGGCTAAATAGAGAGGTGAGCTTTCTACATGTGAATGACAGACACCGAGATTACATGCAGAAGGTGATGTAAAGTTTCCAAACCTATGGCAGACTTGGCAAAAATAACAAGCATTTGCAAAGTGCAAACTCTAAGGTTATTCTGCCTGTTAATGAATATGTATCTACACTGTTAAAATGGAATATTTAGCACAAATACTGATAATATATCTTCATTTGGTGGCAGGGAACTAACAATCAGTTGATGTGTCCTTTGGTTCAACTGTAGTTGTTAATAAATTCTGCCACTTAATGATGTCTTCAACAGAAAATTGCATGTGTCCCAAGTTTTTCCTTCTGTGAAAACATGGTGTTATAGAAAAAGATACATATTTGAGAGAAAAAAAATATAACAGCTATGCATCATCTTGGCTAGGCATCTTGACCACTAAAAGGTACGCCAGATACACAGTAAAGAAATAAACACAGGCTTCTGCCTTCTAACTCACTCTGGCATAGGTGACAGTAAGTCACATCAAGAGGCCAGTAAACATATGACATCAGCACTAGTCCTGTTCACCCTTCAAATCTCAGCTTAAATGCAGTCTCCTCAGAAGCAATTCTTGATTCTCCAAAGAAGTAATTGTTCTTTCCTAGAATCTCTATAGTGTTTGACTTGTATATTATTATATTACTGTTATGCACCATTATTGTTACTATTTATTTTATATAATAGACATGCTTTATCTCATTTACTGAAATAGACTATAATTTCATTAAGAGAAAGTGCCATATTTAATTCATTTTTATAACCATTACATTACCTAGCTCTGTGCCTGACACATCATACATGTTCATTATATGTTTACTAAGTGAATTAATGTTGAATTCCTGACTACAACATGGTAGCATCTCCAAGTCGATAACATTTTAAAGCCACTGGCATTTTGGGTGATTTTATCATTAACATTAACATCTGGCTGACTTCCTAAATCTTCACTTTAATCACCATAGACAGGTCATGGTCTCTCTCATATTCATGAAGCCCACTTTGGAGTTTCTGTTCTCTCTGACTCTGCCTCCACCAGCCATACCACATGCTAAGACAACTCTGCAGCCAACTTAACCAAAAACACTCCCCTCTGCCACAATTAAGACCTCCTTAATATATAATATCTATAATGTGCCCCATCTATGCACAGAGTAAGTCACAGGATATTAATGTTTTCCATTTCTTAGAAGTCTTGAAAATTGACCCATGGAAAATTTCTTTCTCAGTATGATCAATTACATTTTATGACACTTTGATGCATACATTATTTTACCAACTCTCTACTGAGTTCCTGCTATGCACTAAAAGGAAATTACGATTTCCTGCTGAGCATGCTCAGAAGGAAACAGCCATATGCCAGGGAACACCTGAAGCCAATGGAAAAACATGGCACATCTTCTTATCTACACAAGATGTATAATAATATCTACCTTTAGGGTAATTATAAAGAGAAAGTAAGTGGATTCATGTGAAAGTTTAAAACTAGCACCCAGTACACAGTAGGTAGACTTTTAGGGACTTTATCCACCCCTAAAAGAGACCTGCCACTTACTAATGTGTCTATTTTGTGACTTTAACTCTTTGTGTCTAAACCACTGAGTAGCTAATATAAGAATGCAACCAGCGAGTTTTTTGCCTTCATAATAAATACATATTATGTATGTAGAACAGCCCACTAAGGCTTCATGGACACTACTTAGAAGTTCTACATAGCTTTGTCATGACTTTTAAAATTTCCAAAGCCTCCATTTTAATCATGTTACACTCTAAGCAGCCTAATTCTTTTATCTCGTTGACTGAAACGCTTTCATTGCTTAGTGGACAGGTATCACATAAGCCTCCATCCTTGGGACCCATCTGCCCTCCCTTCACATTTATTCTCGTTGGTTAGTATCTCCACCCTGATGGCTTCCGCTGTGGACTCTACAATAACCCAAGTCTTCAGGTCCCAGCTGTGTACAGCATAACCACCATCCAATGAACTTCCATTTGACAAACCCAATAGACCCACAATTCTTCTCAAACTACTTTTCCCTCTATCAGAGTAAAAACCTAGATGTGATTCTTTACTCTTTTTCTTAATCCCCTGCAGGCACCAATTTCCTTCTTTTTTTAAATTGTCATTTGTTATGGCTTGTATCTACATGCCCCTCCCACAAGCATCATAGAACCATAGGTGGGACTTTTCAGAGGTGGCTAGATCTAGGGTGTGTGCTGCTGGGATTGAGGGTGTGAAATCAGTACATTAGTCTGCTGATTGGTTTGGCATGGCTTTAGGTACGGATAATAGCAAAGCCCACCCAAAGGGCAGGTAGCCTGGAAAAGTTTAAAGAAACAGCCAGGCTGATGCTTCCTCTGCTGCCTTTGCTTGCTGCTTGCTGCATTCTGTCGCCCTGCTTTGCCATGGACCGTGTCTGCTCTGCAATGCCCCTCAGCCCCACCAACATGCCTTAGAGTGAGGAGACTATGGACTGAAATCTGTGCAAACTATGAGCTACAGTAAACCTTTCCTCCTTTAACTTTGGGTGTTGGGTATTTTGTCTCAACAACAAGAAAACTAAAATATCATTAAATTCTGAATAGGATTTTCCACTCACTGCCATGCCACTAGGTAGGCTTAGAATGATGCAAAAGTCTCAGTGCTTCTCATATCTTGTACATAAATCATAATGACCAGAAGAATCCTTGAAAAACTACTGATTCTCATGCCAGTATGGCCTTTCTGAATCAGAATCCACAACGGCTAAAGCGCTCCAAGTGGCTCTTCTCCGCAACTACACTTGGAACCATTGTAGGTGGATCACACATCTTTAGCTCTTCTAATTTCAACCTACATCCAGTGTATCATTACCTATTTTGTGATAGCACAGCAGAGTTTAAAGACTTTTTACTGTTTTCCTATTGGTGGGCACATCACACTGAAATTCTTCTGTCACTTTCTAACAGTCCACAACCTAGTCCCATCTTACTTTTCAGGCTTAAATTTTAGTCTAGCAAGTACAGTCTCCTCAGTCTTATTCCCATCTCAATTCCTTGATTCCCTGCTTAAAACCATTCCTTCTCCATCTATGCACCAACCTAAGCCCTATCTGTCCTTCAAAGATGAGCTCCATCTGACCTTACCAAGTGTCCCCTGGCCATCATACTCCATTACATCTTCTCCCTTCTCCATCTCTTGAGATTTAAGTGAGCACTGTGTCAGTTTATCATTTTTACTGAATTATACTTCTTAATAAATTTTCTCTCCATAGATTGTAAATTTCATTAAAAGAACTACATAAAAATGTTTTCATGTTTTGCCTCATCTTTCAAAACACACTATTCTCAATATTATAATTATTAATACCAATTGAATTCTTAATTCATAGGAGTCTTCTATATTATTTCATTCTCATAGAAAACTTGCAAGGGTTTTAAAATACAACTCACTTTCTTATGAGGAAATAAGCAAAAGGGGCTAAAATAATTTACCAAGCTCTCACAGTTCTCGAGTGCAAGAATTGAAATTCAAGCAAGGGCCATCATTCCAAAGCTTATTTTCTTAACCAACACATGACAAAAGTACAGAACATTAGTATTGGAAGGCGTTTTAGCAGCTCTCTACTCATACACCTGCTCTAAAAAGGTATTTTTCTATGCACTAATCTCTGTATTTGTTTAAAGACACCCATTCTCTATTCCCATTTGTCCTTAAGCCTCTATGTATCTCTACATGGATGCTTTATAACTTTAAAATGACTCTTAATACATGAACATTAATTCAAATGATAACCAATTATAAATGGTTAAAACAATTTCAGAACAAAAATACTGGGAAATAAAAATTCCCTGAACCAAACTGTCCATTTTGACAAATATTAAATCAGTCCAAGATATATATTTCATTAGAGGGCTTCCTTTTCAACATTTTTGGGCCTTTGATATCATGTTTTTAATTAATATATTTGTAATACATAATATTTAAATTCCTTCTAGGGATTGGTATATGTATACAGCATGTCTTTTCTTTTCCTTCTTTTTTTTTTTTTTCAGAACCAGGGATTGAACTCAGGCTCTTGCACTTGCCAGCGAAGTGTTTATTCTACTGAGCCATCTCCCCGGCCCCTGTACATAGCATATCTTAATTACATTTTTTTGGCAAGACCTCCCTCCCTTCTAAAAAAAGACTTGTTAATTCAGTTAATTGGGGGAGGGGTGCGTGCATGCGTGTGTGTGTGTGTGTGTGTGTGTGTGTGTGTGTGTGTGTTTGCATTTGTGCTTAGTGGCAGAGCTGAGGGGAATGAGGACTAAAAAAAATATACTTTTAAAAGTTGATAGCAAAATTTTACATCAGAGCAATAAGTGACTTGTTTTCCAACCTGTTTCTATGCTTGGCACACATCTTCTGAAACACAGAACTGCTAAACCTGTGCTGTAATCCAAATCTAGGTCCCGGGCTCTGGTTTTCCTGACAGCCTGATCCAAGGGGCACCAGAAATCACTAGACTTAAATGTCACTCTACCCCATGGAATAAAATACTTCTATCAGCTCATATACTTGAGAAAAAATAAATACCAACACGCAGAGGAGAGTCCAGCATGGTAGTACAATGAACCAGATTTCATATCTGAGACCAGGCATTCTGAAAATTTGAGCCCTATTAAGTACTAAAAACAAATGAGGTAGAGCGCCAGAGTCCATTGCTTGCTTTCCGTCGATATTGGCTCCCACATACTTATTGATGGCTCTACCAGAACAGGTAATAAGCAGGTCTAGATTTGTCATGCCTTGGGATTTTGGAATAGCATGAATAATTGAAATGCACAGATAATACCAAAATTAATTTTAGCCAGGGTATTACGCCATCCCCTTCTTAATGGAGCTTTTATTATATTAGCCAATAAACAGTATAACTGGGTGGCTTCTGTTTCAGCTTTTAGGTTTTTTTCCGTACATTTCTAGGGTTTTTGAAGTGTTATTAATTCATTAGAAAACAAAAGACCCACATTCTCACCTGCTCCACTGTGACCAACCCCTGTGTATATTCTTCCAGCATAGCTGGCCAATGGCTAGAGGGTTATTTTGCATCCTCACAAAACTATTTGACTCACACACATGGCAACATTACAAGGTTAATGCAAAAGCTAGGCCCAAGAGTCTGCATGGCACTAAGTACCCCTACTTCTCCTTTACCCCCACCCCCAACCTCATCTACCCCAGAAGGAACCATGAACCACACTTCGAAACATCACAGCCTCGGGCACATAAGAGTTCCATATCCCTATGGTTGGCTTCCAGGCAAGAGATCGCTTTATTTTCTGGTTCCATTCCCAATCCCAGATAAGCAGAGTCCAAATCAGCTAGGCTGAGTTAAAGACCATGTTGAAGATCCCATGTACACATCCTCGAAAGCAAAAGATGATAAGAGGGCTTGCTTACAGAGCATGTGGAGCTTTAAGGTACAACCTTGAGGGCTGCTTAAGGGCAGGATCAGGCTTACAGATAATGCAGTGTACAAGACGGTGATATTGCCCAGCCAGAATATGATTCTGCCATGCTCCGATCCAGGCAGAACAAACAGCTGCTGAGGCCAAACCATGACAAGGGATATTTTGCCCGTGACATTGGAGAATTTATTCAGGAACAGTTTTTCTTTGCACCAGGAGTTCCACTGTGGAGCTGCAAAGGTTACTTAGTCCTTGGTCCCTCTGTTGTTTAAATCTTCTCAAATGTCTAAAATAAAGCTAACCATTCTCTCTGGGACTGTGGACCCATATGAGATCTGCTAGCAGGGATGAATGCTTGCCTCAAGTGACCACTTGAAGAGAGGACACTTTGTGGTAACTGTAAGTTACCCACATAACAATTCTTGCACAAGTATTATGATTTGGGGGAGAAAATAATTTCCCCCAAAGATCACATAATTCACAAGAGACATTGTGAGAATTAGATAATACACTGCCCACAGAAGCATTCTGTATATGGTAAGACACTGTGAATGTGCTAGATTAAATACTATGCAGCAGTAAGTATTCAAACTCTAAAAGTCTAAGTAGTGTGGGTACTCACTTGTTTGTGGTACTGGGTGTCAAAGCTATAGAGCTTTGTACAAAGGAAGCAAGTGCTCTTCCCCTGTGCTACCCCCTGATGTCTTCTAATACAAGTCAATCCACAAAGTTTCATATCCTGGAAAAGCTCGTCTGTGTATTTGGCTTCCCCACATCTAATCTGGAAGTACAAATAGTCAGTGTCATGTGCACTAGGTTTCTATGCACCAAAGCACTAAGGCCCTGAGCAAAACCACAAAATTGTTCTGCCTTGATTTCTTTCTTTAACTCTGTCTGGGCACAGAGTGCTCCTGGCTCAATACACCTCACCAGCCCCTCTTATTACCCAAGCCTGCCTTTCCCTGGCTCTTGCCCACTGCTCAAGCTCCTTGACACTTTGTGGATAAGGCTTTCAGGTTCTTTCATCAATTTAAGATTAAAAGTCCTGAGAAATATTAATGAAATAATGTTTAAAAAAGAAAGAAAGAAAAATGTTCCTATAATACTGCAACATTTTAATGCCTCATTAAAATCATTAGCAATGCTAATACTAAAGAATTTACTTCATCTTTCAAGGAACCAAAAATATAAATCATAATAAAATGTTTGCTAATGTTACATCTGGAAAAATAAATTATGCAATGCCTTTTTATACAGCTTTTACATAGTTCAAGGATGACACTAAGGTCACACTACTCAGTACATGCAGCTATGAAAGCTCATATTGTATTATTTTATAATATTCATTAAATGCTGTGAATATTGTTTGTGTTTTCCATTTATGAGAAAAATATATGGTATACCTATCAACCAGCCGGGGCTCTCGTGGAACTCGGATTGCAAACAATGACATGCTTCACTGACCTGGATGACTTACAAAAGCCATTTATATTCAGGTTCTCATTTACACTATCTTTAAAAATGAGTAAGAGACATATTAATAGCAAGAAACTGGTAGGATGATTGCATCACTACCCTTCTCCAGACTTATTGCAACACTTCGTTTTCCATCAGCTGCACTGACATGAGAATGTAAATGTCGTATATAATAGTCATATAAAATTTTACTACAGAAGTAACGAAGGCAAGGATGACAGTTTCCTTCTCTTTGTTGACCAACTTTCAATTAGAAAGCAAGAGAGTTTAATGACGTGGCAAAGTTCTAGCTGGCTTGTTGTTGAAGGAAACCTCTCACCACTGACTGGGTGAGTGGCACAGGAGTATTCTCCAACGCCAGAAAACCTTGGGAATTTCTAAGCATGATCTGGTGTTTGGTCACATAGGTCATGACAAAGTTTAAAAATAAGTAAGGCCGGAAGTATAGCTCAGTGGTACAGCACTTGTCTAGCATGCATGAAGCCCCAGATTCAATCCTCAGTGACTCAAAAATTAAAAAAATATAATAAATGAAACAAGTTTTTACCCATCAAAACATTTCATATATTCCTAGATAAGCACCAAGAAACTAGCCACACTGAATCTCTTAGATATTTGATACTTCCTGTTTAAAACTATACTTGCTAGCAACATGATTTTCACCTGGGCCTGATTTTTTTCTCAGGATTGTAGTACTTGGATATATGTTTCTTTAGGAGTGAATATTCCTCATGAATGGATGGAGCTATGGACAGATAGATAGATATCTTATTAAAGTATATCATATAAATGCTTATTATTTACTGTTAGTAATTATCACTATCATTCTAATCATTACTTGACAAAAAGACTATTGTTCTCATTTAATAGGGACTATTGAAAGAGTTAGGACAATGACTCACAAATAAAGCCAGAATAAATTAATTGGAAAATAGAACATTTATCAACAATAGGAATAGAGAAGGACTATAGTATGCCATACAGTACATAATGTATTATAGATATTGCCGATTTAACATTAGGATTCTAAACTACAATGTTAAAAGTATATATTAGCCTAGCTAAGCCTTTTCTAAAAAATGTAACCCTAAATTCTTACAATCCAAGGTTTAAATGTATCAGTTTCAAATCAGACAACTTAGTTTGGCAATTTCAATTCAAATTATTATTAGCTCTAGATAGGCAATTAAATTTTAAAATCACATATTTAGGGCTAGGGAGATAGTTCAACACTATAAGCACCTGTCCAGAAAGTGCAAGGTCCTGAGTTCAATCCCCAGTCCAAAATAATAGTAATAATAATTATTATTATTGGGCCAGGGAGATAGCTCAGCAGACTAAGTGCCTGTTTAGGCAAGTGCAGGAATCTGGGTTCGCTCCCCAGCAGCACAGGCTGTGCGAGCCCCAACCCAGGCATGCTGAGCCAGCCACAGAGACCAGGCATGGTAGCACACCCCTGTAATCCCAGCGCTGGGGAGACAGAAACAGTAAGAACACTATGAGTCGGAGCTGCTGCGTAGTGAGACCCTGTACCAAATACATTTTTTTAAAAAGCCCACATACTTAAAAAAGGCAAGCTCTAAAGATGATAAAGTCATTTGTTTAAAAATTTCAGTTCCATCTTCCTTAGCTATCCGTCTCTTTAGAGACCAAATTAATTGTTCTAATCTGGTAAGCAGTGAAAGAAATAGCCGACAAAGAGTGAAATATGCACGGTAGTGGTAAGTTTTGAATTTCCCCTATTTATCTTGAATGTAAGATCTCCTGACCCACTAAAACTCAGTTCACAATGTTTTATGAAAAATAATGGCTGAAATTGAATGTCTTAATTTATATTTAATGTAATTAAGAATGGTTTAAATGATGACTGATGAACAGCACACACAGATGTCAGTCAGTTTCATCAGAATAAATTGAAGTCAGTGTCAGTGAATGCTCCACTGATAAATTCCATTTTACATAAAATTAATAAAAATAAGGAAATAGAATCCTTAACTAATTGCAAAATGGTCTGGAATCCCCCTGAATTTTGGGGAGGAAACTCATGTAACTGAGGAAACCACAGTGTCATCTGGAAAGTGTTGTTCTGTTTTGTTTTGCTTTTTAACAGTCAGGTGAGTATTACCTCGAGACCGGGCGTGGTGGTGCGTGCCTGTAATCCCAACGCTGGAGACGCGGCTGCGTAGAGACTCGGTACAGAATATATATTTAAAAAAAAAAAAAAAAGTCAGATAATACCCAACGTGACTATCAGCAAACATCCTTAAAGGTTATAGGATACAAACTTCTATATCAAGTTATGCAAATGTTCATGGTGAGCGATAAAAAAAAAAAAAACAAACAGAAAAAAAGGAAGACAACAAGGAGGAAGAAAAAGAACGAGATGAGAGGAAGAAGAAACGGAAGGGAAGAAACCTGGAAAACCACTTGAAGGATAAATGAATTTGTCAGAAAAACTCTTTGCAAGTTGCTGTGCTCCCAAGCTTCCTTAAGAGCCCTTTTTTTTTGAACTGGGAATTGAACTCAGGCCCTTGTGCTTGCTAAGCAGGTGCCACAGCGCTGAGCGATAGCCCAGGCCCAGCTGTCCATTCTTAACACTGGGCTCACATCTTGCTTTATAAGAGTACTCCCAGTTTGCTGAACATGATGCTCTCCTTCGATACAACGAGGCCAGCTACAAAGACCCCGTCCTGGACGGCTGGCTGAGTTCTCACCTTGCGGAGAACGCGCTCTTCTTCCACGGGAGACCCTAAAGCTTTCTGGATTGGAGCAGATGTTGCTGCTTTTGAAGTTAATAGAAACTTTATGGACCATTTTTCACTCTCTCATCCAGGAGCAAATGTCAACTGTGGTTTTATTCAAAATCTGAATTCTTGGCTCTCGTACTAATTGCTGTTAATGTGTGTAAATCCCAATTCTCAGAGAAAAGGGGAAAGTGTTTTTCCAATAGAAGAAACTGGGTTAATATTTGCATTCTTAGAGCCTGGATAAGCAACAAAAACGCGGGGCTTCTGAGCCACGCAGTTCTGCAAACAGGCACATAAGCCTAACAACCAAGTTTCTCTAGGCTTAGTGCATTTGTGCTATTGAGAAGAAAGGGACGCTGCAACTAAGGAATACAGTTAACTGTTAAGGGGACCAGGTTAAAAAGGGAAGAAGGTTAACCTTATAAATCTTAATTAACTAGTTTGAAGATTATAATTTGCAATGTATTAACTATTGTTATTCTCCAATTATTTCGTTAGGAAATTTTGTTTTACCATTCTTCATAAAATATGCAATTAATATTTAAAGTAAATTTATCTTAATAATAACAACCACTGTTCCTACACTACTTGCACTGTACTTTAAAAATGGAAACAAAGGGCTGGCCAAATAGCTCAGCAGATTAAAGCACCTGCAAACAGGCGCACAGGCTGGGGGTTTGATCCCTGGGCCTGCCCTGCTGTCCCCACCCTGGGGCACACTTGAGACAGCGATTGAGACAGGACATGGTGGCATGCACCTGTAATCCCAGCACTTGGGAGGCTGTAAACAGGAGAATCACTACAAATCTGATCTAGTAGTGAGACCCTTAATACTCTGTGGACCCTTCCCTAAAATACAGAGTAAATAAATAAATAAATAAATAAAAATAAAAATGGAAACAGAAGGGCTGGTGAGATAGCTCAGCAGATTAAGCACCTGCTTAGGCAAACGCAGGGCCCAGGTTTTGATCCCCAGCACCACATGCCACGACAGTGCCACTTCCAGGTGCACTGAGCTGGCCACCGAGACCAGGCATGGTGATGTACACCTGTAATCCCAGCGCTGGGAAGGCTGAAAACAGGAGGATCACTATGAGTCCAAACTGCGTAGTGAAACTCTGTACCAACTACATAAAAATAAATTTAAAAACAAATAAATAAATAAATAAATAAATAATAAAAATGAAAACAAAATTTTGTGAGTAAGGAGGGGATGAGGGGTTGAAGACAGGGGAAGAGAATGGAAAAAACAAACTAAGATGTATCATGTACAGGTACAAATTCCCTATGATCAATGTGATCATTATGCATATCTAAATTTTACCATAAACTTAATTTTTTTAATGTCTTCAGTTGTTACAAGGTCTCACTACAAAGCTCAGACTCATAATAATCTTCCTGTTTTCAGCCTCCCCAGCACTGGGATTACAGGCATGTGCCACTTCGCCCACCTGGACTCTGTGGCTGGCTCAGCCCGCCCTGGGGGCAAGGCTGGTGTAGCATACAGTGCCTGGAATTGGACCGTGGTCCTTGCACTTGCCTAAGCAGGCACTTCAGTCTGCTGAGCTATCTCACTGGCCTCATAAACTTAATTATCAAAAAAAAAAAAAACTTGCAATGTACTTTCACTGTAAGCTGTGCTACTTTTTAATGTTATCCTACCCATTCCACAGGAGCATATTGTACTCAGAAACTGAGATGTAACAAGAAAGTCCCACTACTGAAACTGAAATCTAAGTTTTTCAATTTCATATCTGTGTTAAACTTTTTAAAACATGTATCAGTTCTGGCTATGTGAGTTAACAGAAATATACAAAGCTATCATGAGTATACAATAATTATTGGTGCTTTAACAGAACTATAAAAGTTAGCTTTAAAAATGTTAGTTGAAGGGAACTTTGTTTTCTTGCATATGTGGTCAATTTTCAACTCAATTTGGAACTCCTCATGACTACTAAATAGGATTCAGTAATTACAGACATTTCCAATGACCATTTTTACCTAACTATTTCCTAATTTCCTAGCATGGGTTGAGAGAAGATGAAGACAAGACCAGCCCCAAGTAGAATGGACTATTAGATACATAAATTTCTAAAGGACTTCAAACTTTGACCAACCCCCAAAAACCTCTGCCCCACTACCATGAAGTTTTATCTGTTATTTTAGAAACACTCACTTTTGTCAAGTAAAAGTTGTCAGAGTAGTCACTTTCATTAAATAATTCCTCAGATTGGTTGTTAGATATTTATTTGACCAAAATATCAGTTAGCAATTGACTTTTTCAGTAACTGTATTTGACTTTCACTGCATAACTTACATTAGGTGGCATGTAAAACAGGATCTCTACAGTTTCTATGTATTTTATTTTCTCAAATATCTTTTTTTCAAATATCTTGTGCTATGAATAACAACCATGAAGACTACAATATGCAATGTATTAATTATTGAACTGTCCTACTAACTGGTTTTGAAACTGTCTCATTGCTATTTGTTTCTCAATAAAATTAATAAGAAATAAAAAATAAAATCAGGCCTTCTGTAAAAACAAAACTTTTAATTTTGAGACCATTGTAGAATCATGCAGAGTTGTAAGAAATAATACAAAGAGATTTTTTTGTACCTGTGCCCAGTTTTTCCCAGTGGTTACATTCTGTAGAACTGTGATACCGTATGGCAGTCAGAACCCTGGCACTGACAGTCAAGGTGCAGAACACATCTATCAGCAGGAGCATCCTTCCTTTGTCCTTTCAAAGCCACACTTGCCTCTGTCTTCCCCCACCCACCAGTCCGTTGTCTATTTGTATAACTGTGCCATTTTCAGATTCTACTTCAATGAAACCATTCGGTATGTGATTAGCTCTTTTCACATGGCATAATGCCCCTTTAGCTTCACCCAAGTTGTAGATATGTCAGTAGCTTATTTCTTTTTTAATTGAATAGTATGGCATGCTATAGATGTGCCACAGTTTGTTCAACCTGTTATGAACATTTATGTATAGGTTTTGTGTGAATAGTTTCCATCCTCTTGAATAAATGTCGAAGTGTATGAATCAGTGGGCCATATAGTAGGCACATGCTCAACTTTGTAAGAAACTTCCATAGCCCTCTCTAGAATGACTACACCATTTTGCACTTCCAATAGTGATATATGAGCGATAGTTTTTCCACATCTTCACCACCATGTGTTCCTATGTATTTCCCGTACTTTCTCGTCTCTTCTGCTAATATTTCAATTACATCAATCAAAGCAAAAATGACAAGATAATTAGTCCCAATTGCACGTGATGCTGCAAAGCCATTATCTAATGTGTTATTACCCTCAAGGGATATACACTCAAAGATTCTTTTGTGACCAGGATAGAGATGTTTACACTACTTATGTCCAACGATTGGCAAGGCTTGAGGGAGAAGAACCCACAAAATAACCGACTCTTAAATAAACCAGGTTCAAGTACCAAGTACTTCACCTTCCCTAATATACTGTAAGAATATTTTGTATGGTAAGTTTTTCAGCACATGACCATAACACCCATGGACTCCACTCACAAAGAAATCACAAGTTATTTAACTTTATTCTGTAAGCTTGCAGAAAGACTTACAGTAGAAGCAAATATGCAGCTTATCCCAAAATGCTGCCCTTGATAAATCTTTCCTCTCCTAACTTCCTCCTTTCTACAGTCTGAGGAACTATTCCTCCTGCAACTATAGAACTTCCAACTATGGGCAGTCAACTTGACTCCAAAGCTCAGAAGCACATCTCAGAAGTTTTTCAAGGAAGCAAAAGGGGTCAGGAAGGGGAAGAAGACTAAAGATAATTACTGCAACAATTTCCATCAGAGCCTGATGTGATCTAAACAGCAACAAATTTTTACCCTCTTTTCTAGTACTTTTCTCTCTGAACAACCGCTGAGTGAGTTTATGGGAAGACATTACAATAGCCACTAACTAACCAAATTTTCATGTCCACCCTAACAGATGCTTTGTCTAAAAGAACCATGGTCTCATTATTGCTTGCTTCTCCCACCTAATCTCCATTCCACCCAGCTAAGGAGACAATCTGTAGCAAGCTCCTTTTCAATTATAATTCTAGGTGGGCAGTGATTGCATTTAGTAAACTGGTTTCTAATCTCATCTCTTACCCACCCCAAACTCCTGGATACGAATCAGGTGTAGACCCAGCAGCCTGAAAGGAGAGGTCAAGTTGGGTGACATAGATGCTAATAAATACTGTGTAGGCTTTTTATGTACATTTTTTTCATTTGACTTTAAGGCATCATTACTCAGTGTTCTTTCTCATATTAAAGAATCTAAGGCTAATGCTTTGACTTGATTTTAAAGACTGAATTTTTTCTGCTGGTATAAATAGTATGGACACAGTAAAAAGTACTTGAGAGAGCCTAATGAACCATTTCTTACACCCCATTACCCTTAGTCTGCTATGACGGAGAGTGCAGACGCTAATTATCCTCTCTTTCACAGACAGCGACATAGATCTACAGTAGGTCTTAAAACACAATTTCCCATACACCTCAACCCTTCCTTGCATAATATATTCCTGTATTTTTCTCCTTGTTGCAAATTTAGCTAGGAGGCCAGCTTATTACATTCTTCCACCCCTTTTTCTAAATACAAAGGACAAATAACTGTACTGATACTATAATGTTACTCCAGAGATCAAATATAAAATTATGCACAACAGCAAATGAGCATTTTTTTTAAATTACAAAAGTCACATTTCATTAAAGCTTGTGTGCAAGTAAAAATAGTCTAAGGTACATTTAGGTTAAATATATAACCTATTTTCTACTGGGCTATATGAATGATTTATTACACTATGCTTTATTTATAATGTATTGAGTATACACTGCAGGCTAATATCTGCTGTCAGAATACATCTCCTCTAGCCCTATACCACCTGAATTTGTAAAAGAAGAATCTCTATTTTCTGAAAGAAAAATATCAAAGAACAAGATATGGCTGGCATGTATATCAGATTCAAGAAAATGAAAAATAAGAACTTCACAGTGAGACAATTTAGTAACCTATAAAATACGTTTGAATGTAGATGTCTCTGCCATCCACACCTCCTATGAAGGAGATAGATATGGACAAGGTAAGCCATTAGCTCCCAGTGGCCAAGTATCCTCCTATGTTACACACTGCATAGTTTTTGGTAAGGGTTTCAGTGTGTACGTGTAGGGAGGAATTCCTTTATCATATACCAGAAACTGAACAGAATCTACAGAGTAGGGGAACGCTCCTTAAGCAGAGATCCTGACTGGAATGGCATATCATACCAAATGAGTCACAGATGTGGGCAGCTATGCCCAAGTTATTTAAGCCCTTCAGGCAGATAAGCAAGATACCTAATGCCAGTCATGAACAGCCTGTGCACCCCATATGGAAGGTAATACTGTCGTTTTTGTTTGCTGTGATGTAAAAACAGTATAAGAGAAGTGTCATATTCACTGGTTAACCTTACTGAAGAACACAGACTTGCCTCCTGGAATTGGTGTAGTTATATAGCAATAAGGAGAAAAGATAAGTTTAGCATCGCCCACCATATTTTAATATAGTTGGGGGGGGGAAAAGACTAAGAAGTATATTATTGACAAACCTCTAGTCTCAAGGATCATGAAGTAACAAAACTCTTGGCTCCCTAAGGGTCCAGGTTACTTCACTGGATCAGAATGAACTTCCTGGACAGGTCTTTCTGACAAAATAAAGATGAAGGACTGGGGAGATGGCTCAGGGGAATAAGCGCTTGCCCGGCAAGTGCAAGGGCCTGAGTTCAATCCCCAGTTCTAAAAAAAAAAAAAAAAAAAGATGAAATAGCTCTGCCCTGGATAATCTCTTAATACATATTTCATATCAGATATGGTTTAAAATATGGTGTGTGTTTAAATTTAAAGTATTTATTACAATACAAGATACATTGCCATTTATCCCCCTCACTTCAAACATACTTGTCCCATCATTCTTGCTACTTTCTCACCAAGTTCCACAAGTATTCTCTCATGTCTTTAGCTGCACTGTCAATTTTGACTATGGGGAACAGCCAGAAGGCGCCAGATCCAGTGACCAGGTGGATAACGGCACATTACAAATGTTTTCACAGGTTTGCCTTTCCATTGGATGGCACACAGCAGTAGCATTCACCATATTTTTCTTTAAGTCACATCTCGAAAGAGGACTTCCAGAACTTCTTTAAAAAGTACCGAGAACGATGTAACAAGTGTGTTTGAAACACAAGGAGTGTTTTGATGGATACTAGAGGCAATGTATCTTTTACTGTAACACACTTTCATTTAAATATTTACCACATATTTAGATCATACCTGGCATAGTGTAATAATTTGCCATGTGCACATTCTTCTCTTCTCAGAAAAACTCCTTTATCTGTCCACTCTCTCGTGTCTTCTAGAAATCAAGTTCTGTTTTGCCTGTCTCTCCTGCTTCTCTTTCTGGCCCTTTCTGTTACATTAGCAACATAATCAAATCCCCCACATCGTTAGTCCCCACAACCCAATATTCCAGGTGTCTTAGTTACTCTCCTCTCCTTGCTGGGATAAATACCAGACACCCAAAATAAAGGAAGGAAAGGTTTATTTAGCTCAGAGTTAGTGGAGGTTTTAGCTCACTTGGAGCCATGCTCCCTCCAAGGCAGAGTGGCACATGGCAGAGAGCAACCTTTCGTGGTGGCAGGAAAAAACAAAGAGCAAAGGGAAGAAGCAGCAGTTCAAGCATCCAGCTAGCCTCCCTCTCTCTCCCCTCCTTACACTGTATTGCCCCAAGACAGGTTCAACACCCACACCCACAATAATCAATCACAAACTCCAGAAGTGGCCCAATGGCTGCATGAGGCTTTGGGGGACACATATATACAAACCATAACACCCAGATTTCATCTTATCCCTTTTCTCTTTTCATATCAACTTCCTCAAATAGTGCTCTCGACTCCCTCTGTCCCATTTAGTCCTAGACTTTCTGCAGTCTGGTTTCTGGCCCCCAAGGCTGACTAGACCAACATCATTATGACCACCACTGCCAAATATTATTTGACATGACATAATTACTCTCTCCTCAAGACTTAGGCCTCACTCTTCATTCTGCTCACTATTTCCTCTTTGAATCTTTCCTCACCCTCCATGTGCTCTAGCTGGCTCTTCTCAGGTCTCTGTATGGCTCCCTTCCTACTTTTATCCTTTAAGACTTAGTGTTAGCTAGTTTTCTGTTACTCAACCTTTCTCCTTCTCAGATCTTACATTGGATACTCCACAAGGAGCACAGTGCCACATGTCTGAAGCAACACCAATTATTTCCTCAGATACTATTCCCTTCTTTTCCTCCTATAACTCCTCTTTTGGTTAATGGAACTACTATCAGAAAAATTACTCAAGCTAGGCACTTGAGAGCTTATTAGAGTTACATTTTAGATTTGTTTTTGTGGTTAGAAGCATCAAAAATTGACTGTAGATAACATAATGAATTTTTAAGTGGTTGGCCATTAAAAGTATACTAAAATATTTCACAGTATCAAAGGAAGAGTTGAAATAGGAAGTGAAGGAACAGGGACATCATAAGCAGGTCGCAATATTTCCTCTAAAGCCCCGCCACAAATATAACTTTCAGTCTCTGTCTCCCTGTGCTGTACAGTTCCTTCAGATTCCCAGGAAATGAGATGTACTGGTCCCACCTGAATCATATGTCACACATAGGCCAACTAGTTATAGTTCAGTGGAAAAATAAATGTACAGCTCATATAACCAACAAAGAATTGGCACCACAATACAAAAAGATTCCCTACATATAAATGTGTTCATGCCACCTCACTCCCTCCTGTAGAACTAGGTACAGCAACAGGGACAACACTTCCTGATGTCAAGAGAAAAACAAATCCTGAGAGGTAGCCTTCCAATATGATGGCATGAGTTGCTCCCCACTTTCTGGCAAGATTGGTAATAACTACTAGAATGTAACCACTTAAGGAAGAACAACAAATGAATAAACAGCTATCAAGCAGAACCTATGAATTCAGTAAAAAAAAAAAAAAAGGTGTATCTGTCATTTGAACCAAAAATATGCCCTCCCTCCTGTTCCCAGCTCAGTGAGAGATACACAAGTCAAAGTTGTTGTTCCCTCTCAGTTGGAGGTTTGCTTCCCTGTAGTCAAAGAGCTTTAGCACTTTTCATTCAGCCTTCAAAGATCATATTGCTCAGGCTAGGAACTGAAAACACTGGTCAAAAGATAAGGGCTCCCTTCTTCCACCAAGTCCTTACTCAGGAGATATGGACGCAGTCTTGGCGTAGCATTCTTAGAATACTGTTCCCTGACTGACTCTGTCCCAGATCATGAGGCAACGTTCCACGTTGGGAAAGCCAAGCCAAGAAGACTAGGTTTCTAACCCCTGTCCACTAAGCACTTGGCTTATAAAGCAGGACTGACATCCAGGGAAGCTCTGGTACATGGGTACCAGACTTGGTCCAGAGGAAGAAGCAGTCAACAGACTGTATTTATAATAGAGTACAGTTCAAACAAGCGCATTCTCAAAAGCAGAAAAAAAGTGTGCTGAAATGCAATTGGGAGGAGATTTGTGGATTTATTTAAGATATAGATTAGAATAAAAGTGGCTAGTTTGCAAGAGATCCAGGGAATAAGAGAGCTGAGAGAAGTCTTCCCAGGATCATAACAAATACTATAGTATCAAACTATTCTTCAGAGGAGTCACAATTTGTGGTGAGTATGTTTATAGAGCAATTTATACAGTTATGGCATCATTTAAAAGACTAGCAAAATCAGCTAGCAAGCAGCAGAGTTTAACACATGTAGGCAGGGAAGAAGAGAGCCCAGCTAATACCACTACCATTCCAGGATGATGATGAGCACACTCAAAACCAGACCTCCCTGGGGAGCAATATCACAGCCTTAAATCTGTAGGGAGACAGGGGTGAGGTGGGGTAGAACTCACTAATGGAAACCGGACAATTGGCAAACAACCACTAGCAAGATGATGGGTGCTGGTGTACAGTACCCAGAATGCAACATACATGCTGAAGTGCCCATTTTTCATCAGCCAAAAACTACAAATCATACAAGGAAAATGGGAAAGAATATAATAGAAAGCAGGCAACAGAAACTGCTCATGAGAGCCATCAGATGTTAGATTTAACCATCCCCCTGAAATAGACACACACACACATACACACACACACACACACACACACACTCTGTTGGACATATATCTAGGAGTCAGACTGTTGGATTTCTATCTTAATTCATTGATTAGAAAACATACAGCAAGTGATTTCATTCCTTTGTTACTTGCTGAAACTTATATATCCTAGTATATAGTTGATTTCAGTGAATGTTCTAAATACACTTGAAAGAATGTGCATTAATCCATTAATCAATGCCCATTGTAGTTGTGTCCCCTGAGTTATAGCTGTTCAAATCTTTTGTATTTTTATTTATTTCCTCTGCTTTTACTGATAACTGCAAGATGTATTGATGTCCAACTCTGATGTGTATGGAGGCCATGTTATTAGGGACACAGAAATTTAGGACTGTGATCTCCCTGTAGCATGGGCTTTTAGTTATGAAATGTCCCTCCTTATCTTAGTAAAATTTACCTCAGTTGATGTTAGTCTGGTTACACCAAGTTTCTTGTGGATTTCGTTTACTTGGAATCTTGTTTTTCTTTTTTCAATCTTTAATGTCCGTATATTTAAGGTATGACACCATATACTTATAAACATATAAATACCATATACTTAACTTTTTTAAACTTGAGGGCCAGGAAGATAGCTCAGTAGAATAAGCACTTGACTGGCAAGCGCAGGGTCCTGAGTTCAATCCTTGGTACTAGAAAAAAAAAATAGTTCTACAAAGACAACAATATGCAATATATTAACTATTGTAACTGTCCTATTAATCTGTTTTGAAACTGTCTCAATGCTATTTCTTTCTCAATAAAATTAATATTAAAAAGATAATTGGATTTGGAAAATATGTAGAGGAAGAATCCTTAGATTTAGCAGAAAGAAGAAAATGCATAGAAACCTAAGGATAAATGTTATTAATATAATCATCTTGTATTTGCTATCCTTTTATTGTATCATAGGTGATAAAATGTAAGCTGGTAGAAAGTATTAAAAATGTAGGATGATAGTGAAAAGGAAATAGGCAGGTATAATTTGTTTGATAAATACCTTCCGGTCCTGGAAGAATATTGTAGCAATAATAAACTATATCTGTGTAACACTTTTAAAAAATAAAAGAAACTTGAGCCTGACAGTTTGATTTTTAGTTTTCTATTCCATTTACATTTAATGTAACTATGATAATATTTGAATTTAACTCTGAATTTTATTTGCATTTTCTACTTGCTTCATTTGCCCTTGGTTCTTATTTTTTCTTGTCTTATTTTAAAACAATTAGAAATTTATTTTCATTTCATTTCTCCCCCTCTATGTAATTTGTTGGTTTCACCAACATGCTATAAGACCAATAATTCTCAGTCTTAATGATTTCTTAGATTCAGAACTCAGAGAAGCTGTTACGCTTGCCACTACAGTTATTACAACAAAAGTATATAGTACAGACTAAAATTAGCAGAAATATGGAGAACCCTGCTAATCAATCTCCAGTCCTTCTATCCCAAAGATCAAACTAATTCGATATGGCCAATCATCTCAAATTAATAAAGAAAAACAGGTTTTCATCATAAATCATGCTGCTAGTGATAAACTACCTACTGTGGCTAATAGTCGTAGGACTCAGGGGTGGCAAACCTATGCCATGCATATTGTAGCTGGCTATTTGTTACCACTGAAAGCTCTAAAAGGTTTGTTATCATTGTGTAGGTGTTGAAAGATACTTAGAAGGAAGGATATTCCAAGAGCTATTATGTTCTCTCCTTGGAGCTTGTCAATGACTAATCTTAAAGATCCTGGAATGTGGAGGATTTGAGCATCAAGAACTTGTAAGCTAACCATTTATTATGCCTTAGTTATATATTCAGTTAGGACGTCCCAACAGTTTCCACAGAAATTACAACACAATCCTTAATAATCTACTATGAATTAGTACTTTTACTACTAACTGCTGTAGACTGAATTTTGTGTTCCCTCAAAATTCCTATGTGGAAAACTCAACCCTAATATGATGGGAGGAGGAAACGGGGCCTTTGGGGGGTGATAAGATCAAGAAGCAGAGCCCCCATGGATGGAACTGTCATCATGAAGGAGGTCCCAGAGAACGGCCTGGCCCTTTATTTCCTCCAACAAAACAACACCATTAAGCAATTACGTGCTGAAGAGATTCAGGGACTGTACCAATCTACTTTGTGTTGTTATAACACAGTACCACTAGGTAATTTATAAAGAAATATATTTCACATTATTCTAGAAGCTGAGGTTTTAAAGTCAAGAGGTAAGAGTTTTCATGCTATACTACTCCATGGCAGAAGGGTAAGAGGAAGCAAGCAAAAAGAAGAAAAACTTGCTTTTGTGACAAATCTATTGTCATGATTATGAATCCACATCCCTGATAATGACATCAACCAACATGAGAGCAGAGCCCTCGTGAATCTAATCACCTCTTATAGGTCCCTCTTCCAACACTGCATTTGGGATTAAATTTCAACACTTGATACATTCAAATCACAGCTGAGAGAAATGAGAAGTTTAAATTGCAACATAATCTAAACTGTAAAATATATCTTTCCTTTAATAATTTCCTCTGTCATTTCCACCCACTCATTCTTCAGCCTTCTGCTATGTTGTCTGGTCCCCCTTTAGATATATTCACCCTTACCCTTTTCATTCTCCTCTCTCCTACTCCCAAATTAGCATTAATTTCTTTTCAACATACTGCAGTTATGTCTTTGTCATTTTCTTCCAATTCATTTCCTCAGGGTCACACCTTCCACCTGAAAAGTCACCCCAGTATTTTTCCAAACAAAGACAACTGACAAAACAACAACTTCCAACAAAACACATCTTCCAACTTTTGTAATAGAAAAATATTGAACCAAACCTTGAGTCACTCAATAAATATTTTTCAAATGTCTTCCATGAGCCAGGCATAGACAGTTTCTGGTGCTGAGGAATTAGTAATAAACAAAACAGATGTAGCTTTGCCCTCAAGGAGTTCATATGCTAATAACAGAAATGACAAAAATAAACAAATACATAACATAATGTCAGGCAGTAATGAATGCTGTGAAGAAAAACCTGTAAGAGTGTAGAGACAGTAGAAGAATTCTATTTTAGGTAGGATATTCAGGGACAACTGTTTTAAGCAGGGACCTGAAGAAAGTGATAGGACAAATCGTGCAAATATCAGAAAGGGTGTCAGAGAGGCTGGGCATGTAGCTCAGTGGTAGAGCAAGATTGTTTTGCCTAGCATGTGTGAAGCCCCAGTTCATATATATCCCCATGCATCATGACGATGCACACTTGTAATCCCAGTACCCTGGAAAGCTTGCTGAGGCAGAAAGATTGAAAGTTTGAGCCTATTCTGGAAAACTCAATGACTTAAAGAGACCCTGTCTCAGAATAAAAAAAAAAAAAAAAAAAAACAGGCTGGGGATATAGCACAGTGTGAAGGCCTTAAGTTCAGAAGAAAGAGAAGGAATATACCAGGCAGAAGAAACATATCAGTCACTAAGCAAAAGCCTGAGGTAGGAATAGGCTCAAACAGTTGAGGAAGAGTCAGAACAGTGGAATGTGTTCATGTAATGACTCTGGACTTGGTTGCAGGCTGGTTAAAGCCTTTAGAGAGCTCTGAGTAGGGCAGTGTTATAGGTAACTGCCATAAGCCAAAGACAGAAAGGGTGAGAGACTGGCCAGGTTATAGATTACAGACTCTGAAGCAATAGAGGGCAAGAGTGGAACATAAGGCCAATAAACTACAGCAGTACTGTAAGAGAGAAATGACTGTAACAGTGTCCTGCAACAGGGAAACAGTTATAAGAATTACATGAAAACCATGATAGATAAGTGACATAAAAGAATACATAAGGACACTGGAAAATATTTATAGTAAATACAAAAAAGCAGGTCATAAAAGTGGGCTATTATCTGAGTCAAAAAATTTATTCAGCCAAGGAGATAGCTCAGTAGCATAAGCACTTGCCTGGCAAGCGCAGGGTCCTGAGTTCAATCCCTGGTACTGAAAAAAAAAAGCATGCAAAAAATTTATTCAGCCACGTATAGTTTGATGATATTTTGTAAAAACATATGTATAGAATATTTAAGATGCAAGGAAGGGACTTGTAAATCATCTAATCCACCAAGACCGAAAAGGCTTTGTGTCTTGACAGAGAATGGCCTAGAATACGTGTCTGATTGCCAATCTAACTCTCCTTCCATTTTTCCTATGGCCACTCTAACACTGAATCTCATAAGTACTTACACTTCTGCTAATTTAGCATTCAAATCAGAGATAATAAGATCTTTTATGTTATTCATAATATATTATGAATTTGTTGAAATCTAGGTTTTAAAAATTAACTACAACTGACTGAATCCATCTCCAAATTAAAAAAGGGACAGGATTATCTTAAAATAAGACACAGGCCCTTCCGCTACAGCAACTGTTGGAGAGCAGAAGTCTTTCTTCGTCCGCTTTCCCTAGCCATGGCTCTGTGCTATCCCATGGCCGTGAGCCTCAACAAGGGCCACAAGGTGACAAAGACTGTGAGGAAACCGAGGCATAGCCGCCGTCGCAGACGCCTCACCAAACGCACCAACTTTTTGCGGGACATGATCCTGGAGGTGTGTGGCTTCGTGCCTTGTGAGCGACGTGCCATGGAGCTGCTCAAAGTCTCCAAGGACAAAGGAGCCCTCAAGTTCATCAAGGGGCGGGGGAGAAGGTAGGGATGCACATCTGCACCAAGAAAAAGTGCAAGGAGCTGAGCAACGTGCTGGCCGCTATGAGGAAGGCAGCTGCCAAGAGGGACTGAGCCCCTCTGTGGCATAAAGCTTTGCAGATAAATAAATACAATTATATAAATAACTTGCAGTACTCTTCACATGCACCAAGTCACTGCATATAAATAGTTAAATATGTCTGCATACACTTTAAAAGTCTGTGTTCCACGATTATTAAAAATTCTAACAATGGCACACAGAATTTATTAAGAAAATGGCATTCTTGAGCAGAAAAACACTGTAGCTGTGATACCAACAGCCACTTCTCTTTTCAATCTGCAGGTTTCCCTGGCTATTTTATATCAAGAGGATCAGAAGGCTCCTGTCAGAAATCAAACAGCCTGATCACTTCCTTTCTATAGTGACAAACCACTGTCCGTTCTACAGGAAAAGGTCCTGTTTTTAACCATTAATTACTTGAGTGCAGCCTGTACTGTGTGGGAAAAGGTGTTGCTTTCATTTAATTTAAAAGATAACATCCGAAGTTCCAAATGACAGATATACTTTATAAATGCACATATATCATTATTTTCCTTAAGAGACTAGAACAAGATTTATGGACTTAAGGCAGACTTCTACAGTTCTGCAGGGCTTGGGATGATAAGGTGAAAGATGAAGACATGGACATTCCTCTATGAGGTTTTTCACAAGGCAGAAAAATGTATTTTTTTTAATTTGAGAGATTATTTTATTACTGTAAGTAGCTATCTGAATATTCAAAAGTAAAATTCATGTGAGATCTTATGGAGGGCTAATAAAATCTACCTGAAATTTAAAGTGTTTGCGCTTTATTTATTCTAAATACTTTAAAGGTATTTGAATTTGCGTACTAAATTAGATCAAATAGAAAATAGAAAAGATCTGTCATAGGTAGAGAGTGCATGACCAATAAAATCAAGTTCAGCTATAAGAAAATGTTTGTAAATATGGGGGAGAGTTGCCTCAATATTTTTATAATTTTATGTGCATTATTTTTCACATCTTAAAGCTGCCCAAGTATAGAAAAATGCAGGACTTCAATAACAGTTACCAGCATGATTTGCTTTTATTACCTTTCTGTTCAAGACCCTTGTTTCCCCTTGTAGCATGTCAAATTGCCCCCAAAGCCATATTATACAGCAGAGAAATGTTGTTCACACTTCACTGGCTATTGATTTACTTTATTTATTGGCACAAAATCAGCTTGAGATAAACATTTTGTCCCCAATTTCCACTATTGTAAGCAGTATACTTCATTGCTAGATAGGTAAACCCAAATGTGCAGGGTCACAATTCGACATGGCTTTCTAATCAATGTGTGAAAAATTATCTAATGAATAATGGGTTGCACATTTCCACAAACAAATTAACCAGGGTGAGACTGAAACTAATGATTATATTTATCTAATGTAATTTCACATCTGTTACTAGTGGTAGGCATTTTTTTCTCTTTCATCCACAGTGTCCTAAAAATTACAACTTAGCTTCTCAGATACAATAATAGGGCATCAGTTTAACTAGAAAATAGGCAATTTTGTGCAATGTTTATTTTTTCTTTGCCAATGGTCCTGAGAAATATGATGCCATTTTACAAAATTTGGGAAACCAGATACTTCTTGATCATTACCTCTGTTGTGTTTCAAAGTACTGCTTATGGGCTTAATTTTATAGCCTATGGGTCAAATTCCATCATTCAGTCTCATAAAGAGAGAAATGATCCCTTTTACCACTGTAAAACCACCCCTAATTTTACTTGCCTTTATCATAAACTTTAATCCTGATTTTAAAATGTCAAGTTTTCTTTAAAGTAAAAGTGAGACTAAACTTGGAAAAAAAAATAAATTTTAAACCAGACTCTCCCAAGCGGTCACTGAGAAGCCCATCCCATCAGACAGCGCCTGCTTGGAACTGAGACCAGCCCCCACTGGAGCATGGAAAGCATACTTAGGACTTCAGCGTATCCTTTCCCTCTCCTGCCGCCTTCCAGGTAGCCAGGGGAGGTGCCCACTTTTTACCATGAATGCTGGCACCAGTGAGGAATGGCAGACCCTGAGGTCAAACATGCAGTTGAAGGCTGGGATGAAGGTAGGAGCTACAGGGCAGGGATCGCCTGATGCGGGACACTTCCAAAACCTTTCCAGGTGAACTGCCTTAGCCAGGCAGCGAACAGCCTCCTTCTGAAACCAACTTTGAGAATACCATTTCTCCCATGATTTACTAAAATGATTTGAGGTTTCCGTTGTTAGAAATCAGATTCTGATCAGTCCACCACTGTTCAGAAGTTCTCTAATAAATTCTTGCTTCTGCACTGGAACTATTTGGTCAGGTTCACACTGCAGGAAAAGTAAAGAACTGAAATACAACTTTTGATCATTAGAAGGAAAGAGTTCTGCAGGTAATGATTCTCAGTTTCAGGAGTTTTCAAACTTTCCAGTTTTCTGAAGCTTACTATGGACTCCAGGAAGACACATTGGCGCTGCCTATAAACCCAGCACCCCAGAAGCTGAGGCGGGAGAATCTGAGTTCAAGACCAGCCTCAACTATATACTGGAGCAATAAACAAAACAGAACAAAAATTATTGAGAACACCAAAGAGTTTTTGTTTATAGCTTATATGAGTATGTATTTGTAGTATTAGAAATTAAAGCTGGGGCTGGTGAGATGGCTCAGTGGTCTAAAGTACCTACTTAGAACAAGCTTAGCAAAGCACAGGGACCGCTATTCAATCCCCCAGCACCACATGCCATCCAGCCCCGCCCCCTGGTGGGCTGAGCTGGCCACACACACAAATAAATATAAATAAATAGAAAAAAAAAAGAAATTAAAGCTGATAGTGCTCAAAAGTATTTACTTATTAATTTATGTTGAAACAATGAGAATAATCATATTACATGTTAATATAAATAGAGATATTTTATTAGAAATAACTGCGGTCCACATGCAGTGCCAGCCCCATCCCCAGGCACACTGAGCCAGCCACTGAGACCTGGCTGGCATCATGGCACGCACCTGAAGTCCCAGCACTAGAGAGGCTGAAAACAGGAGGACACTTCAAGTCTGAGCTGCGCAGTGAGACCCTGTACCAAATATATTTTTTAAAAATAATACAGTAAAAATAAAAATATGTTAAACTGGGTGTGCTAGTACATGCCTATCATCCCAGCACTGAGGAAGCTGAGGGAGGAGGATCTCAGCCAGTTTAAGGCCAGCCTGAACTGCGTAACAAGGCCCTGTCTCAAGAAACAATCCTATTCTTCATCCCCCAAAGGAAACTTAATTAGAAAACAGTTAGGGGGGTGGAGAAATAGCCCAGTAGAATAAGCACCTGCCTGGCAAGTGCAAGGGCCTGAGTTCAATCCCTGGTTGGGAAAAAAAAAGAAAGAAAGAAAAAGAAAACAGTTGAGAGCTCATATTAGCCAATCTTCAATTTGTCATCTGTTGTTTTGATGCAGGGGATTTAAAAAATCCATCTCTCTGAATATTTGTCATTTTAAAAACCCAGGTTATTTGGATAACTTGGGGTGTTTTGCTTTAATAATAAACTAATATGGTCTGGGTATGGTGGTGCACACCTGCAATCCCAGCACTTGGGAGGCTGAGGCACGAGGACTGCTTTAAGTTCCTGGCCAGCCTGGACTGCATAATGAGTTTAAAGCTAGCCTGAACTATATACAGATACTTTGTCTCAAAAAAAAAAAAAAAAGAGTAAAATATCTAATAAGCCAAAATGTATGAAGTTTATTAGAAGTTAGTTATAATATTGGACTTGAGCCCCTATCATTGACATGCTCATACTGTCTTACATTAAATATATTGGTTTATTTTTACTTTGTGGGGGAGGAGGAGTGTTCTGGGCATTGAACCCAGGGCCTCAAACATGCTAGGGCAGCATTCTACCCCAAGATATGTTCCTTGTCCCTATCATGCACTTTGAAAAGATTGTCCCACTGTGCATGATTTTGTACTATCACAGGTTGGCTATGTGAGAAACAGTTTACTGACTGACTTATCCAAAGGCTAACACATTTCATTACAAAATAATTAAAAACTCACACTCACTAATATGACTACCAATCTCATCAGAAAAGTCTTTAAATATTGGGATACTGTCAAGGTCGCAGTAACTCATACAAATGCTCCCAGTTTTTTAGCTGAGAGCTTAAATTTTAGTATTAGCAATAAACACTGTCAGTTGTTTCCCTTGGAAGATCATTTCGCTCATTTTTTAGAAGATGTCTGTCAAATATCCAACTTTAAATTACCATCATTTGTCACTTGTTCTTTCAAGTAAAAACAGTGTTCATGAAGAAAGCAGCTCCGGCAGCTCACAACTCTGTCACACCCAGGCTCTGCTCAGGGCCCAGCACTCTGAGAGGCAGAGGAGCAGGCTCTATGTAGGCTCCCCTTTTGTCACCCAGAATATCAAAAAGATGTTTGCGTTCCTTGCCAGCCCCACCCCCAGGATGCGCTGAGTTGGGGACTGAGACTAGGAATGGTGGGTGGCGCATGCCTGTTATCCCAGCACTTAGGAGGCTGAAAACAGGAGAATCACTACAAGTCTGATCTGTGTAGTTAGACCATGTACTAAAAACATTAAAAAGATGTTTGCAAAATGTTGAGATTTAGAAAAAATTTTTTATTGCTTGCATTGGTCATAAGTGGCATTTTTTAAAAACTATGAGCATGGGCGGACCAAATAGCTCAGCAGATTAAAACACCTGCAAACAGGCCCAGGGCCCAGGGGTTTAGTCCCTGGGCCTGCAGTGCCAGCCCCACCCCTAAGGTGCGCTGAGACATTGATTGAGACTGGGTGTGGTGGCACAAGCCTATAATCCCAGCTCTTGGGGGGCTATAAACAGGAGAATCACTACAAGTCCGATCTAGTAGTGAGACCATGAACACCCTGTAGACCCT
>NW_004524814.1:131460-136510 GCF_000260255.1 Octodon degus
GTATGAGCAGATATAGAATGACTACAAGCAGGGTCTGAGGCCAAAATAATGACTCATTCCAAAACAAAGGCAGTTTTATCCACTATTGGTTTTGTACCATCAGAGCAAATGTCAACAAAATAAAAAATAATATTTTGTCTTATTATGAAAATGACTTTTGCTTTCCAAACTCCTAAAAGGGAATCACAGATATCTCAAGATCGCGACTTGAGAACACTGCTCTAAAGAGTTCCCAATTCTGAGTGTGTAGAGGGAACCCAGATTGAGAGAAGGTGGGAAGAAATTCTTTCTATAAACAATCCATAAAATCGAAGGAAAAGTGTTTTGAATGTTAATGAATATTCCATTCATTTGGCTTTTTATATTTATATTTATTTATTTATTTGGTATAGGATCTCGCTATGCAGTGAAGACTCATAGTGCTCTTCCTATCTCATCCTCCCCAGCACAAGGATTATACACACACACCACTAAGTTCGGTTTCAGTGGCTGGCATAGCACGCCCAGTGTTTTGGAGCCAGTACAGCATGCAGTACTGCGGCTAGAACCCAGGTCCTTGTGCTCGCCAGGCAGGCGCTTAGACCGCCAAGCTATCTCCCCAGGCCCTGGCTTTCTGTTATAGCTTATCTGATTTAAGTCATCTGGTTTTCCCCCTCCTTTTTCACCCTGATCTACATCTGGCCTCAATGATTAGGTTATTAGAGTGGATGCCTGCTGGACTCTGGATGAAACTTCAGGGTCTGCCAATGCCAGCAAATGCTTAGGAGGCTCAAGCCCCCTCAGTCATCTACATGGAAAAGGAGGCCTTGCAACTGTATTATACACCACCTACTGTTTGTCTACACTAGAATGTAGGCTGCTTGAGAAGGTGACTTGTTCCATTCACTGCTCCACCCTTGGTTAACAGAACAGCACCTGGTTTAAATCTGGCACTCAGCAAATATTTGTGTAATGAACACATGAATCCCATGTGAACCTTAACAAGGAATAAAATTAAAATAATATAAATTCATCATTTTAGAAACATCCAAATGAGTGCTTCAAACTTCAAAATAATTGCTTAGACTACAATCGTTTTCAGTGATGCCGCAGCTACTGATCAGGTATTTTCTGAATAGCAAAGAAGAAGTGATGGGAAATGCACTACACTTGGATTCAGAAATATTTTAGCTAGAATCCTAGCTCCAGCAATTAACCCTTGACTGGTTTGTTTGTTTGTTTTTGTGGTACTAGGGATTGAACTCAGGATCCTGTGCTTGCCAGGCAAGTGAATTAACCATGGACTAGTACGAAATTAAGTAATAACTTAGAGGACAGATCCTTCCTTTCTCTATTCCCTGAAAGGTGGAGTAGCCTGGAACTCTGAAATCTAAGAAAATGACCCAAAGCAAGGCTCACATATACTAATTTATGGAGAAAGGCAGTGAGAAGGACAGTCTCCATAGACGACAGCAGCTAGCTGGGCTTACAATGCCCACTGAACAGTCAGGTGTGGAAGAGTGCAAAAGGGCTATGTGCGCTGGAAATCCAAAAGTTCCAAAGGTCAGCAGCCTGGAGCACGCTGCAGAGTCCTGTGCAAGTTGGATATCAGGAGACTAAATGATATGTACTAGAAACCAGGAGACAATGTCCAAGTTGAAGGTGAAGACTGGAGCTCCTTGGAATAAATAGAAGTGAGCCTTTCTTCTTCATTTTCTTTTTATTCTATTCATGCCGGAAGCCTATTGGTGGGTGCTACTGGCATGAGGTGGTCTTCTGACTGCAATAGATCCCCTGAGCCACATCCAGAGTTATGCCAATCCAATTTAGTTGGGCATTTCTTACTCAAATGGACATAATCAATAAACTACCACAGCTGCCTACCCTCGGGCCCTTGGTTCCTGTCCATTCTCCAAGTCCACTCCTTAGAACTCCTGTCCTCTCTATGAGCTTCCATTATCCCTCCAATAAACATTTTTGCTTAAAACAGCAAGACAATTGTCTATTTCTTGTCATCAAAACCTTGATTTACATACTTTAAATAAAAATTTGAGTTTCTATTATGAGCAAGGAAGTATATAGATGTATAAAAAACAAATATGATCACTGTTCCACAGGAGATTGTCATCTAGTACTGGAAAGATGAAAAGATAAGGAATCTTTCTAAAGTGAATTAAGAAATGGTATGGTCACAGTACAAGTAAACCAATGATTTGAAAAACAAACAGGGGAAGAAAGAAGATGCAGGCCCCTCAGGCAGAATCCCATCATTCCTGCCCAAGCAGAACTTAGCATCTGTACAGCAGTTCTTTTTTTAAATTTAATACTAAAAGTAGTTGTTTACACACTAGTCTCTCCCATAGTCTCTGAGTTCCTCTAAGACAAATTTTTCTACCCAATATCAAAAAAACCCTCAAAACTAATTCAGCCACACAGTGCCAGAAAATGGTTACATACAATGATAGAAATTGGTCATAAAAGTGAGATTATTTTCAAGGTATTTGGATAAGGTTAGAGGAAAGAAAAAGGAGAACTAGGATAAAAACATGGACAAGATTTCTTATGGGGGAGTAGTAGGAAATAAAATTGAGAAAATGGAATGCAGTCAATATCCAGAGCATTGAATACCATGCTGTGGAATATCAGCAAAGGTAGAAAATCTAAAAAATGTCTACAATAACAAGTAAGATTCTCAGACCAAAAAAATACAACTCTTGTTGCATAGGTTCTGCTTTACCTTGGTCTTAACCATCCAGTAGAAAAGTATGAAGTCGAAATATAAGAAATAAAGCCATGCTGTTAAGTTGAGCTGTGGGGGACTCAGGTCAATAATTTCTGACATTGCCAGTTAAACAGAAGACCCAATGCTATTATAGGCTACTGGACTCTTTTAGAATATTTTGCTGAGTTTACACACCTATAATATTCGATAACAGAACTTAGAAAAAATGGGGTATACCGATGAATGTCCATTTTGTATCTGTGTATTCAAAGAGGTTGGGATAGATATATAGTTGCATTCTCTTAATGAATAGAATGATTTGTTCCAATGGTGTTTGTAAATAGGATCACAAGTCCGCATCTTGTACAGCAATTAACCACTAAGAAGAATATATGCAGTGTATTATTTGTTAAAACTGTACTTCCGATTTGATTTGAAACTGTCTCATTGCTATCTGTTTATCAATAAAACTTTGAAAAAAAACAAGTAGGAAATGTAAATGAACGGATTGAATGAATAGTTATGCAGGCATGGCTTCACCCCAAAACACTCAAATTTAAAACAAAAATTTAAAATGTACTTTGAGCTAAGTGGGCGGCACACATGTCTCCCAGCACTCTGGTAGGGTAAGGCAGGAGGATCACAACTTTGAGCCCCACCTGGGTAACTTAACAAGACCATGTCCCTAAATAAAAAAATAAAAATAAAAAGGACATGAGGCATGATTCGGTGCAAAGGCCCTAAGTTCAATTTCCAGCATCACAAAACAAAACTGCTAAAATAAGTTTGCATGCCACATATTACCAAACTGTGACTTCTGTGAGCAATGGATACATTTCTTACTAAGACAGAAATAGGATTAAAAATATATAGTAAGCCAAACCAAACAGTAATACACTTAAAGAGAAAACCAGGAAGGTCAGAGAGATGAATAAGAGGGTCTGAATTGAGAGCAATATTAATAGATGAAACTAGTAGGCAAAAACTCAATAGAGAGCTAGCTCAACAATGAAGGTTGTGGCTGTCAGCAATGGAAACCAATGAATGATCAATAACAGCACTGCTAAAAGTGAGGAAATGGTGAAAGGTGAGGTAAATTCTACAAAGAAAATACCACAAGGTACGTTCTTAAACATTAAACAGAAGAAGGGAGAATAGGCATTATTATTCCCATGCTGTAAAATTTATAGCTACAGCAATCATGATGAAAGAGGGAAATCAAGATGGAACCAGTTCTCAAGGGATCCTCTAGAAGGCACTGGATGCAGAGAGGGCATCAGACTGCACTGGGAATCTCCCAGCTTCCCCACTATATAACTTCAGCAAACACATGCTCCTGGGCCCTCTGTATCCTTTCAAAAAATTAACTGTTCTATATGATTTGTCTAGATCTGATATTCCATGTATTTGATTTGATTAAACTTATATAAAATGTGCTAAGGTAACAAAAGGGAAACATTCCCTATAGATTTTTAATATGAATTTAATAAAATATGCATACATAGATAAAAGATATCAAAAAGTATATTAAAAGTGATAGGTAAGTGGATTTTTAATATTCAATTGATTTGGGCTGAAGAGATAGCTTGGCCGTCTAAGCACCTTCCTAGCAAGGACAAAGACCTAGGTTCGGTCCCTAGTACTGCATGCACTGACTCAGAAGCCTGGGCATACAGTGCTAGGCAACAAAAACACATGTGACAGGCACACGCCTGTAATCCCAGTGCTGGGGAGGCTGAAATAGGAGGATCACTATGAGTCTGACCCTCTATGAAAGAAAGAAAAAAAGAAGAAAGAAGGAAAGAAAGAAGAAAGAAAGAAAGAAAGAAAGAAAGAAAGAAAGAAAGAAAGAAAGAAAGAAAGAAAGAAAGAAAGCGAGGGCCTGCCCCTTAGCTCAGTTCTTTAAGTGGCTGCTTCAACCAAGCAGTCAGGCTCAGGTTGCTGTTGTTCGATCCCCACAACTCAAGCCAGCCAAACCTGACCTGAAGGCATTCGGAGAAAAAGAAAAAAAGAAAGAAAGAAAGAAAGAAAGATTGATTGATTTTTAAAATAAAAAAATGCAATGTGTTAATTATTGAAACTATCCTGCCAATTTGATTTGAAACTGTCTC
This sequence comes from Octodon degus, assembly GCF_000260255.1. Classification (NCBI taxonomy): domain Eukaryota; kingdom Metazoa; phylum Chordata; class Mammalia; order Rodentia; family Octodontidae; genus Octodon; species Octodon degus. The sequence continues at coordinate 136,273 of NW_004524814.1, forward strand.
ATTGCTATTTGTCTCTCAATAAAATTATGGAAAAAATACATTCTAAAAATAATAATAATAAAAAATATTCTGTTAGCGCCGGCCAGATAGTTCAGTGGATTAAAGTGCCTGCTTAGGCAGAAGCAGGGACTGGGCTTCGATCCCCCGTGTGCTGTGCTGGCCCTGCCCCCAGGGCACGCTGAATTGGTGATTGAGACTTGGAGTGGTGGTGCATGTCACTACAAGGCTGATCTGTGTA
>NW_004524814.1:136610-139063 GCF_000260255.1 Octodon degus
ATTGATTTTCTATATATTTTCAGTTTTGAAATAATTGCCTACATTTAGGTTTTCCAATGCCATGCCTTCCATTTTCTCTTAAATATTCAAATATAGCTTTAATCATAGAAAATTTCATTGTATTACCACTTTTAAAAACTGATAGGGGCCGGGGAGATGGTTCAGTAGGATAAATGCTTGACTGGCAAATGCAAGGATCTGAGTTCAATCCCTGGTTTCACAAAAACAAAACAAAACAAAAACAAAAACAAAAAAAACTTGATAAAATACACATAAAACAAAATTTACTACTTTATCCACTTTTAGGTTTGTAGTTCAGATGCATCTATACACAGAATTCTTTTCATCTTGCAAAACTTAAATTCATTATCTATAGCCAACAATTCCCCATTTTCCTCAGCCCTGGGAACCACCATGCCCTTTCTGTCTCTGTAAATCTGACTATTCTACCTTGTATATAGGTACAACACATGAGTGGTATGAAAATATTTGTCTTTTTGTCCCTGGTTTATTTAATTTAGAGCGTAATGTCTTTAAGGTTTACTCATGATATATTTGCATGCTAATGTTCTTCCTTAAGCTGAGTAATATTCCACTATACGCATTTGATTTATCCATTCAGCCATTCGTAGACACGTGTGGTTGCTTCTTCATCTTGGCTACTGTAAATAATGGTACTATAAATGCGGGTATATATATACCTCATCAAGTTCTCACTTTCTCTGCCCTTGAGTACACAACCAGAAGTGAAATTGCTGGATCACTTGTTAATTTTATTTGTAATTTCTTCAGGAACCACTATACTATTTTCCGTAGTGGCTGCAATACTTACATTCTTATCAACAATAAACATGGGTTACACGGGGCTGGTGAGATGGCTCAGTGGTCTAAAACACCTAGTTAGAACAAGCTTAGCAGAGCACAGGGACCGCGGTTCAATCCCCCAGCACCACATGCCAGCCAGCCCCGCCCCCAGGTGGGCTGAGCTGGCCACACACACACACACACACACACACATAAATTAAATTTTTTAAAAAACTCAAATATGTTTAAATAACATAAAATAAAATAAACATGGTTTACAATTTCTCCATATCTTTCCCAACACTTGTTGTCTTCTATTTTTTATATTCACCATCCTAACAGGTATTATGTTTTATCTCACTGTAGTTTTGATATGCATTTTTAATGTTCATTGTTCTCAATGGTTTAATCAATAGAATATACAGGCCAACATAAAGAGCTCCTACTGGCCAAAGATGAGATATCTTGGACAATTCAGTCACAGCTCACTATATGCTTTCTAGTGCATAGGTCATGCTGTAACCGCCCCTGCGTTCTCAGTGGCTAGCCTAAGACAAACGCGCCCGGCACCAGCGCAGTGTATTCAACCCCTTTCAACAGCCGTTTCTTTGTGCACGCCCATAAGCTTTCTAGACACATCTGCAGAGAGAACCCACAACCGTGGTCCGCATTATAATGAATGCAGCAGCACACCCGACCCATTGCACAGGGTTCGGCTGTATAATCCATTCAAAGATCCGCAGGGAACCAAGAATGCTCTGGGGAGAATGTGAGGCTAATTTCATATCAGGCTTGGACAGTATGAGGCTTGTTTCATGTATGTATTTCACACATGGATTTGGCAGGATAGCTGCTTCCCTAAGGCAGCTGAGACTGCTGGAAGAAAACCTTATTGAGTGTATCTGTGTGTTACAGACACACATACATATCTCTCACGTAACAGCTGCTTTGCTCGTTCACTCCTTACCAGGTCTGTGATCGCCCACTATAAATGACCAAGACATGGCCCCCACATTTATGTACAGACACATTTAAAACCTTATAGCAAAAGCCTCCTTTGGTTACTCCGGATAGAAAAAAATCACTGAAGCGTGAACTTGGACAGTGGTATATAAGTATAGAAAAACTAGTCATGACATGCACATTCCTCTCCTTCTATACTCTTGGTAGTTAAAATCTTCTTCCTCATGTTCCCTTACTACTTCCACTTTTTTTTTTTTTACTATAACATCTACCTAGTAATCTCATAGCCAGATAAGTTCCAACTTTCAAACGTTTCTTCAGAAGGTCCCGGTGTCCCATGTCATTGTTCATTTCGCAGCTGAAGCCCAGTATGAAGTCATAAGAAGCACAGCAATTTGATTCACTACCTTGCTAACCTGGAATGTACTGAGTCTACACTGTCCAATAAAACTTCTTAAGGGCTGGCCAGATAGCTCAGTGGACTAAAGCACCTGCTTAGGCTGACACAGGGACTAGGGTTCATCCCCTGGGTGCTGGGCCAGTCCCACCCTTGGGCATGCTACAATGGCCCAGTTGAGACTGGGAATGGTGGTGTGTGTCTGTAATCCCAGTGCTTGAGGGCTAGGGAGATAGCTTAGTAGAATAAGCACTTGCCTGGCAAGCACAAGGGTCTGAGTTCAATCCCT
>NW_004524814.1:144713-158586 GCF_000260255.1 Octodon degus
ACTTATTATGGGTGGGCTTGGGTTCTGAGGTTGCATTTTGTTCCTTCTCATCATTTTGTGTAGCACTGTCTTCTGACCTTTGTTGTAGATCTTTGTTGTAGTTATAACTTTAGCATGTACTGAAGTCCAGGTGCAGACCTACAAAGTTTAGATTTATCCAGCTGTGCCTGGCTTGGGTCTGGCTGCTGTGCTCAGCTCCTTCCTGCTGCTGCACTTGGGGATGAGCCTGTTGTGCCGCTCTGGCAAGATTTTCTGCTCGTGGACTAGCTGGGTGGTTCTATCCTTTACACTCTCTGCAGGGATTGCAGCTGCAGGTTTACACCCGAGGCCTGTATGCCAGGCCTGAGCTGAGTCTGGAGGGGACAAGGTGGAGTAGGTGGGAGAGGCAGCTCTCCCACACACTCACTGGATCTGGGCTAGGACTGGTCTGGGTGTTTCCGGAACGCGGCAGCAATTCCTACTCTGTGGGCAGGTTGGGGGAGGTGCTGCGGAGTGGTGGGAGGCATCCCAAGGGGGTGGAAGAGGGTCTCACCCACGCTGCCTCTGTGCTGGGATCAGTAATAGGTCCCGCCAGCACAGGGTAGTGGGAAGCTCTCCCACACACTCACCAGACCTGGGCTAGGACTGGGTCTGGTGTTCCTGGAACGTGGCAGAAATTCCTACTCAGCAGGCGGGGTGGGGGAGGTGCTGTGGAGTGGCGGGGGGGCATCCCAAGGGGGTGGAATAGGGTCTCACCCACGCTGTGTCTGTGCTGGGACCAGTAGTAGGTCCCAACGGCCCAGGGTAGCGGGAAGCTCTCCCACACACTCACTGGACCTGAGCTAGGACTGGGTCCGTCAGAAACATTTCAAATCCAAACCATAATGCTGTCTTCTACTTAACAGAGATAACTAAACATGCTTTTGATGTCCTAAGTAACCTTAACACATAGCCTCTTATCTTTTCATAGATATTAGGACAGGACGGAACAGAAAAGCTGTCTCTAAACATGGGAGAAATGTCGATTAGTAAAGGATGCTGATCCATTTTGTAGGACATCAAGGATAAGCCAGAAGGCAAGTGTCTGCAGTTTGATAGAAGGAATTTTCTAGAAGAAATGGGATCCCACAGCAGGTGGTACATTTCTTTCTCTTGGAGATGTCTATGGGATGGCAAATGATCAGTCTATAATTTGTGTAATGTAACCAGCAAGAGTAAGTTTAGAGAACCAGTTACCTCCATTCCTACACTGGTACATCCTATCTACCTACTCAAAGCCCATTTGAAAGCATTTTATTTTGCACATATGTTTTACTATGCCTCAGGTAAGCAGTTCACAACAATATGATTTTTACACAGAAAAGTATTTGATCACTCACTTTTCTGATACCTAAAATCAAAGTCATTATTACATTTCCCTCATATCACCCCAGTATCATGTATTGAACACTTTGTTTCTTGCTGTCTTGTGCTAGATATTCATTTAGAGCAGAAAATAGCTAATTTAACCCTCAATGCACATAAGCTGAGATGAAAGTTCTGGACCTGATTCTTCCTGAACTCAGGATTCATTATTTCAGCCTAACACTATGTTACTGGCAGATTTTTCTATGTTATGTTCCCAAAAGCTGCATTTTCCCATTTTCCCCATACAATGACCTAAAGAGTACTTGAACAATATGTTCAAACTACTATGATAAAAATCAGCATGATACTGGCAAAAAAAAAAAACCCACCTGAAGACCAGTGAAACAGATCAGAAGATGCAGGCACAACTGCAGCTACACTCAGTCACCTTATCTTTGACAAAGAGGTCAAACATGTTCACTGGAAGAAAGATAGTTTCTTTAATAAATGGCACTGGAAAAACTGGCTCTCTGCATGCCAAAACTAGACCTGTATCTATCACCATGCACTAAACTAAAGTCAAACTGGATCAAAGATCTAAATATTAACACAGAAACACTAAATCTACTGAAAGAAAAAGTAGATAGAAATCTTTCTTTTCTCTTTCTTTCTTTCTTTCCTTCCTTCCTTCCTTCCTTCCTTCCTTCCTTCCTTCTTTCTTTGGCATAGGAGATGGAACTTAGCACCCTGCACTAGCCAGGCAGGTACTTACACTGCTGAACTATCTCCCTGGCTAGAAATCTTGAAGACATAGGAATAGGCACAGAGTTCATGAAAGAAAAAGAAGAAAGAAAGAAAGAAAGAAAGAAAGAAAGAAAGAAAGAAAGAAAGAAAGAAAGAAAAAATAAGACTACATGGGAAATACTTCAAAGAATCAATAACTGGGATCTCATCTTAATAAAAAGCTTTTATACAGCAAAAGAAATCACCAACAAAGTGAAAAGACAACCAACAAGAGTGGGAAAAATTATTAGCCAATGGTCCCTCAGACAAAGGACTTCTAGAACATATAAAGATTTGAAAAACCTAAGTTCTCCCAGATTCAAAGATTAAATCCAAAAATTGGCATCTAAGATGAATACACACTTCTCAGATGAAAAAGTATAAACAGCAAGTAAATATATGAAAAAATGTTCAACATCACTGGTCATTCAAGACATGCAAATTAAGACAACACTGAGATTCCATCTCACCCCAGAAAGAATAGCTATCAAGAACGATAACAACAACAAAAAAACTCCAGCCAGACTAGCTCAGTGGACTAAAGCGCCTGCTTAAGCAGGCTCAAGGATTGGGGTTTGATCCCTGGCATGCTGGGCTAGCCCCACCCCCAGGGTATGACTGTGATTGAGTCTGAGTCTGGTGGTGCATACCTGTAATCTCAGTACTTGAGAGGTTGAAAACAGGAGGATCACTATGAGTCCAATCTGTGTAGTGAGATCCTGTAGATCCTGTGCTAAATATATTTTTAAAAGGAACAATAACAACCAATAACAAATGCTGGAGGGGCTATGGGAAAACAGGAACCCTTCTCCACTGTTGGTGGGAATGTAGACTGGCACAACACTGTGGAAATCAGTCTGGAGATTCCTCAAAATCTAGGATTAGAGGCCCCATTCAACCCAGCCATTTACCTTCTGCATATCCATACCTTCCTACAAGAATGAAAAACATCAGAAGATGTTGCCATCTTGTGCTAGATATTCATTCATTCAAGCCAGGAAGTAGCTAATCTAATCATCAATACACATAAACTGAGACAGAAGTTCTAGACCTGATTCTTCCTGAACCCAGGATTCATTACTCCAACCTCACCAGGTTTAATTCTTCCCAGAAGAATTAAAACCACAGCAATATATGTACACCCATGTTTATAGCAGCACAGTATATAATAGCTAGATCTTCGAAACAACCTAAATGTCTATCAATTGAGGTATGCATAAAAAAGACGTATTTTTATATAATAGAGCACTACTCTGCCAAAAAGAAGGTTAAACTTGACACTTTTATAGGTAAATGGGTGTAACTTGAGACCATAATCATAAATGAAATAAATCAGACTCACAAGTATAAACATCATAGTCTCCCTGGTGTGAAAAACTGAAAGAGTAAATAAATTCTAAAATGTATCGTAGATAATGAGAAGAAATTGTTCAAAAGGAAACAGAACCTAGGATGGGAAAAAGGGAAAAGGACAGCAGGAAAAATGCAAATCAAGTATACTATTAGTGTCTCTTAGTTCATTAAAAAGGAAGGTTCATGCTAATATCAATTGGAGAAATTTGTATGCCCATATCTTGTATGCAAGCAACCACTTCAAAGATAACAACATGTAATGTATTACATACTGTTATTCTCTTATGATTTTGTTATGATTTTTTATCTTTTTTCCATAAAGTAAAAAAAATATGTTCAGCTGCTCCATCTCTTTCCCCAGGCCTCACTCCAACTCCAGATATTTCTGAGGCAACAGAAATTTGGTTCTGGGACAGGAAGATGAGAATCATCTATCTCCCCAGGGAACAACAGGGTCACCATAGGGAAGGAAGAAGGAAACTCAGAGCAGGGTGTCACACAAGAGGAAGGGACTTTGGGGACTTTAAAGCAGAGGAATAGAGAGGAGCAGAAAAGAGAAAAGGGTGTTTGGGTTGGTTTGGGTTTTTAACAAAGAATAAGAAAGGGCAATGTGAGAAATCCAGGAGTTAGACAAGGTAGATCACCTGAGAAGACCTAGGAAAAACCAGCAAGGCCAAAAGATAGCTCTGCACACCACACTGAGCAACTTTGAGGCCATCAACCCCTAAATGCATCTGTAAAGTAACTTTACCCTAGAAAAGCTGATGCTTGAAGGGTGAATATGAGGAATTACTATTGGTCCTTTTTTCTTTGATTATCATGAAATATGTCCAACAAAAGAACATATGATTCTTTTATGTATTTGATATAGGGTCTCACTACACAGCTTGGATTCATAGTGATCCTTCTGTTTTCAGCCTTCCCAGTGCTGGAATTATAGGGATGCACCACCACACCCAGTCTCATACAACTATTTATAGAATATTTGGTTAATTATTCTATAACTATTTAAAGAATAATAGGCATCTGTATTTCTACTTCCCAAATAATATTTTCTCCACTCTTTTTTCTCTAGCTCCTTGAACATACCCAAACAACTAACGTACATTTATCTCAGGTGTTTTACAGTTTCTTTACACTGAAGAATGCTCTTGTGCACTCTACTTCCAGTACCACTCTTACTTACATTCCAAAGCTAAAAAATTCTTTGAATGGATTAGTGTTAAGGCACTTTTTTAAAAATGCATTTAGTACTGAGTGTACAGGGTCTACAGGATCTCACTAGGTAGTTCAGACTCTTAGTGATCTTCCTGTTTACAGCCTCCCAAGCGCTGAGATTACAGGCATGCACCATCACACCCAGTCTCAATCGGCCTCTCAGCATGCCCCAAGGGCAGAGCCAGCATGGCAGGCCCAGAGATTGAACCCCAGGCCTCTGAACCCCAGGTCCCTGGATCTGCCTTAAGCAGGCACTTTAATCTGCTGAGTTATCTGGCCAGCCCTTAAGACACTCTTCTTTTTTTTTTTTTTTTTTTTTTCAGAACCGGGGATTGAACTCAGTCCTTTGCACTTGCCAGGGAAGCACTTATCCACTAAGCCATCTCCCCGGCCCCCTTAAGGCACTCTTGACACTAAAATTAAAGTGCTTAAAAAAGATCAGTTAGCATGTTACAAATCTATTTAGTAAAAATGTAAATGGTCCCAGCTAATTTCTTGTTTAGACAGGGGAAAAATTGTGAAAGACAAGGTATTAAAAATGTCCAAGGAGGAAAATAAAGCCAAGAGCATCCCCCTCAGAACTCACATACTTCATTACTTTCCCATGAGCTTGAACTATGAGCCTCCAGGTACACAAGAGAGGTTGGCTGTGTCCATGTGATCATCTGAGTAGCCACCAGGCTGCCCATCCCCTCTCTTTCTCCCATGTGGTCACAAGCACTTGGCATTGCCTTGACAACTGAATAAATACGCTGGTCCTGTGGCAGCAAGTGCTCTATATGGTCAGCTAACTTAGCACAAGGAACTGGTAGTGTCTGAATCTAGTCAACCTAACTAAAATGTACCCAGTGCTTCCTATACATATGTGAGCGTTATTCTCCTTTTGAGTTAAATCCATGGAGTAGCCTTATGTTGTTAGGTGATAGTCAAACCCACAGCACTAAATAAGCATAGGGATGAAGATTCAGTGCAAGATATTTATTTAAGAAAAGTTATAGTCTTACAGGCTCTAATCTTCATTTCCAACTATAGAAAGTAATTCCTATGTAGTCTCACCCCCTTCCTGGGTGGGTCCTATTACAAGAAGACTAGGAGTACTGTCATTGGTAACAACTTTTCAGCAGAGCATTGATATTATGTGCCCACCTTTTTACCCTCTGCCTCAGAATAGGCTGTCAACCCCTTAAAAAATGACAAGGCCTTAAAAAATGACAAACTGATAAGATAAAGACTAGCCCAGGAAACTGATCAACAGGTATTTTTTCAACTGCCCAGCCTCACAGTAGTCAGTAATATAGAGTTCTATCTTATTAAATTGACAGAACATAGCACTGGGGATTTCAGATGCTATAGGAAGAAATGGATGCTCATACCTGTTAAGTGGCAGGACCAAGATCACAGCCATCAGGTAATGCCTGATCAAGGACTACAACTGTTTTCCAAACCATGCTGCATTTCTTCTGGATTGCCAACTTTGCAGACCAGGGACAGGACAGGATTGTTCTTCGGTCACTTAACAAAAACCTACCTCCCTGAGAGGCTGCAGTCTCCTTACCTGTACCTAAAGCAACCCCACAACAACCTTTAGGTTTTCCTTTGGTGTTTAGGTTTTCCTCTCTTTGATTAAAGGGGAAAATGATATTCTAACTCTCTAAATATGAAATATCACATGGCACACAATCAATCCTCAGAGAAGCCACTAGGTTTAAAATGAAAATGAGGCTCTCAAGTCTTCCAACAGGGAAATCTAACATAGCTGGTTTCCTGGTAAGTGTGTGCTCCTCCCTCTATCATGGGAAATGATCCAGTTACTGGAGTTTCTAAGAGTGGCATATTAAGTCTTCCAAAATACCAGACCATCATTTACTAAATTACCTTTCTGGAGACACTACATGGTCCCCAACTTCTTTAGAAAAGGTAATTAGCTTCCCATAGGCCACTAGTTTACTCCAAGTGAGCACTGTGCTCACCACAGGATAAGGATGGTCTCTTTTGATGGGAATGAAAACATGTCATCAGGAGAGACTTGGTGTTTTTGGACCTTAATAATAATACAAACTTTTTAACACATATTTCAAATGGGTACCTACCTTCTCTAGATATGACAACAGATCAGGAGTACATGCAATATGCTGGGAGTTTTAACCCCAACATACATAACATTATATCAATTTAAGAATCATTTAAGTGAGTCTAGGAAATAGCTCACCATGACTCACCCTGATCTTATCAATGGTTCTATACTTAAGACAGTACAGTATTTAATAATAACATATGCAAACACATAAAATATATCCTATAAATCTAAAAAATAAGGCCAACAAGAAAGGTCAACAGAATTCTAACAATATAGAGAAGAAAATCCTAGAGTGACCTTGCTGTCCTACAATGTCCAGTTCTACCAGGGACCCTTGCCCAGGAATTCTATCCCAGATGTTCACTTATAAGTATGAAAAAAACATGCTAAATGAAAGAACTAAGGGGTTTGCCACACAGAAAGTAAGATTATGGCAGAGATACTTTCCACTTACTAAATATCCAATGTTCTCCTCTACATTTGCCAGTTCCTTTACAATTAGGAGAAACAATGGAATTTAAAATTTTCAGGCTGGCCAGATAGCTCAGTGGATTTAAGTGCCTGCTTAAGCAGACACAGGAACTGGGGTTCGCCCCTGAGGCAAGCTGTGATGGTGACTGAGACGGGGTGTTGTGGCATGCGCCTGTAATCCAAGTGCTTGGGAAGCTGTAGACAGGAGGCTCACTACGAGTCTGATCTATGTAGTGAGACCCTGTAGACCCTGTACTAAATACATAAAAAAGAAAAAAATAATAATTTTCATTGTACCATAAGAAGTTTCTAGCCCAAAGCATTGTGAGCCAGTTTACAACCTCCTAATTTTCTCTTCCTAAGAAAATACCACTGAAACCCCTTACTGGGAGTTTTAAAAATGAAAGCAGCTTAGACCATAAACGGGAGCTCTCCTAAAGCTACTTTGCTCACAATGGAATTTGTATGAGCAAAAAAATTAAAAGTAGGTTGGGTTAAAGCTTAGATAAGAGGTTTATCTGGTATCATGGCATAACCAAATGTTACACTGATGAAAATAAAAGATTAAAAAGAAAAATCATGTCAATATTAAGGGATGTGGTAAAAGTACTTAATGAGCCAAGACTATAAAGGAAGACCTGGGAGGAGAATAGGCTTAGCAAAAGGAAGAATTTCCTGGAAATTAGGCCAAAAATAGAGCTTTATCTCCTATTTAACCAAAATCTGTAAGCCTAATTGGTGAGGAAAAAAAACAAAACATAGTCAGGGAATTTGAGCTGGATGATTTCAAAGACTCCCTTAATTCTAAGATTTTAATATCGATCATTGACAATGGATTTCTAATTTCCGTTCCTAATTTGTAGAAGAAAGCAACAGGAGAAACTGCTTACCCTGTGTTATGATCACTCAATATTATAAAGAGGCAATATTGCAAGATCTCTCTATAAATATACATGTGGAATACTATGTATTCAGGTAAAAAAAATATAATCACCTTCCCCTCTCCATGTACAATGATATCTTTCTCAAAATAATCAGAGCTCTATTATAAGTTTCTTACCACTTCAGCCCAGAATTTGTGTCTTAAGACAATTTCATTGATAAAAATGTGATTATGCAATAACAGGCACCTTGAACTATCCGAAATTAACCTCTAGAGAGAGGCGCAGTTCAGGAGGAAAGGAGTGCCACCAGGCTCTTGGACCCATGTTGTAGTTACGCAGCTATCATGTCCCATCAATGCATCCCTTGTTTAAATTGCAAGAGTGAATTGTTCGGTTTCAAAGTAAGGGAGGTTACTTAAGTTTTCTTCCCTGAAAATAACTTAAGAACTAGTTATATATCACACAGTGGTGTCATTGAATGATCTGAAGAATCATACCCGCCACTTACCAGCGGTGTGATCTTTGGCAGGTTGCTGAGTCTCTAGGGGGGTCTCAATTTCTTTATCTACATATTAGGGACTGCAATACTACTTCATAAGGGTGTCATGATTTAAATAAGTGCTCTGTAAATTGAAAATAAGGTGCAAATCCAAGGATCTGGAAGGAACATAATGAAACAAACACCTCTGCAAGTATAATTTTGAAATCCAGTATTGAAACACCTAATAGGCAGGCTAAACGTGTGATTATTAGTCAAGCAAGAACAGCATAAAGAGACCAATTTAGCTTCACTGGATTCATTCAAATTTTCACAATTAGAAAATCCTGGGTGAATACATTTTAACTCCAGTATATGTTTTGTGTTAACAATTTTAAATTTTTTATTTTTTAACTTCATAGGAGTCACATATAATCTTCTCTATCTGAAGAGATGCTACACTTCTTAAGTTGACCTTGCTTGGTTTGTCATAAGTAGATTCAACGAGTACTGTGAGCGAAAAAATATAGACCCCTCTGATAGTTCAGTGAAAAATATAAAGAATAGATAACATATATGTTGTATGGGCTATTTCATACAATAGAGCTGCCTCTATTGTCAGAGCTGTGGCAGCAGGAACAACTGCAACAAGTGTATCTCAAAGCCAGCATGTCCTTAAAGATAGAAATGAGATCTATGGGGCAAGTGATCTGTGGAACTGGAGATGCATCTTAACTATACAAACAACTAATTTTGCTGGCATTAAGCCAGAATATGACATCAGCAAAATCAAAAGAAAGTTGTCCTTGTTACTCATACCTGAAATTCCATGATATTGTTCTAGTAGAACTCACAAATATAAGCCTTGTTTTGATAGAGGATGCATGAGGAAAAGGAAAAGGCATTGTTCTGTTTCTCTCTAAACAGGCCAGGGTTCCTGTACCAAAAGCTTGGCAGTGATGAGAGTTAGCAGAGAGCTAGCTAGGTAGGGGGTGCCCCTCCTTTGTTGCTGCTTTCATTTTTAAAATGAATCATAATTTCTGCATTGGATACGAAGATGGGTTTACAGCTATTAGCCATCATATTAATAATTTAGAAAATACATGCCCAATCACTTGTGTTCCTTCAATTCCCTATGAACACAGCTGCAACCCACATTAGAAGCAAGGGTGAATGGATATGTTTCAAATGAGATATTTGGGCTGAATTATTAGGGTAGCCTGTACTACAAAATTACTAATAAACATTGCTTCTGGCTCAATTTAGCTTGAACTCAGTGAACCTAGCCAATGGTGAGAAATCAAAAAATCTGAAATACCCAATGAATGAATCTAACTAATCAAGGAACCCTATAGGAAGTAGATGCCAGGATTAATGAGCCAGGAGTTTTACCATGCCATGCTGTTATTTCTTCACATAAATGCCCTCAGATAAGATTATCTTTATGCCATGAAAAGCAAGATTACATTCTTTTAACTGGCAGGTTACCTACTGACATTACTAGAATACACATCTTTATGGGCTAAATTTTTTCTTGATCCCAAAAATTTAAATGTAAAGTCTGCCATACAATTAAAAACACATTTTCATTTTCAGGGAACAAGTCATTGAGGGCATGAAATGTAAATTGCCCCAGAGTCAAAATTTCATCTCTATTTCCTCAGAATATCTATATTCACATCTACCTCAATTTACCCAGACTGCTCTATATCCTATTATGTGTTCAATATCTAACATCATCTTTACCAGATTGTATTCTATATCATATTTCTTTCACCACCAACAAAAGTACAACATCATTACTACCCCATCACTTGTATGCCATATGATATTTAGTATCAATGTTGAGAATAAAATAGATACACGGATGAATGTATGTATTAAATCAATCATACAGTTGACCTTTTTCAGCTAGCATGTGGTGACAGCATTCAGTCCCAAATAGGCCACAGAGCAAAATGTACAATCTATCATTTTGTACTTGCCTACCTTAGGTTCTGGTATTATTCAACATTATTTATTCCAAAGTTTACTTATAATTTTAACCATTTTAAGTGAGAATTGCTGTTCATAATGACTAAAAATAATATGAACTATTATTTTGTGGTTAGATTTTTCTCCCCTCAAAAAGAAAGTCTTTCAGGCTTGTTTTGTTAACTCATAGTGATCTTCCTGTTTTCAGCAGGCTTGTTTTTGAGATTCTCATTCTCTGCTTTTTATCTTGCTAAATTGTCAACCTTAACAATTTAGGACTGCTCACTTCTGCAGAACATACACTGAAAAACAATTTAGGCCTCCCTTTGTCCTAATAGCATATATAACCTTAAAATGCTCAGGCTCTTAATACAAAAGTCTATTGCTATAGAAATAAATATTATTCCACAGTCAGGTCAAGTGAAAAAAAAACTGTATACTTTAATTTTAATACTGATAAATAACCACTATATTATGAAATATAAGTATCTTTCAAAGTATCTATCAGTTTAGTTGATTTGTAACTTCCCACAAGTGTTCTGAGTTGGCCCATTTTTTTTTTCAAATGAAAGATCCCATTTTCCTTGCCTTTGAGAAATACAATTTTTAAAGATTCCATTTAGCATCCTTTATTGCATTCCTACACCATAAAGTTATGCTTTATAGCAGCATAAAAAAGCTGTAAAATTAGTATCCTTGTAAACAACCTTCCATGCTCACTGGTGGAGCAATCTGTGATTTGTTCTGATCTTTTAAATGTGACTTGAGATTATGGTATCCACAATTTCAGATGAAAAAAAAAAAAAGCACTAACATAAGACAAGGGAAAATATGATGAAGTGTGAAAACAAAGAAAAGTAAAATTCATCTATTAATATTGTAGAAATCTTAAGGTTGTGCTGCTAAATCCTAGAGTGCATTCTAAAATATAGAAATACTCCATTTTTATATGAAATTTCGAATCAGCATGTTCCTTGTCTTCCTTAATGTTATACCAAAACTATTCTTTAGAAAAGGTAAAAGTGAAATATTGGGTGAACTCACCAATTTAACTCGAAAATTCCTAAGATAACATGAACAGAGGGTTTTATCACAGAAAATCATGCCTTTTTGTCCTCACTCTGAGATTTCATTGTGCATAATTGCGTGATGATTATAATACCTATAGTTCCTAAAAGTCACATGCAGCCCAGTGGTACAAAACCATATTCTAGGACATGGATATTTTTAGAACTGTACGTTGTGGCAACCAAATGTGAACTCTTCCTACGGGCAAATGGGTGTCCTTTGAATGCCTATAATGATCGCTAGATTTCAAACTACGGGATCGATTTTGGTTAATTTTCCAGTGCAAGCCAGTGATATCAGTGTGCTGCCCGGTTTAACAGACATCTACCGAAAAAACACCGATTTTCCCCACTACTTGGAGGAAAGACCCCGAGCACGTGGCTGGCGTCGAGGTTAGCGGGCAGCATGCCGCAACCCCCGCAACCAGCCCGAGCAGCCTGCGGGCGGCCTGCCAGGGACTGGGACCCGCGCCAGGAGCCCCACAGGGCCCCGGGGCACCGCAGCCCTTCGGGGTCTGGGGACGCAAAAGGGTGCGGTCCGCTTTGGGAAGGCCGGGGCGAGGCCTACGGGTAGAAAAAAAAGCCAGGGCCCCTGCGTCCACAGGTACCGGGGACCAGCTGCGGCTCCAGAGGCCCCAGAGGGCTGGGCAGGGTTTTGCAGATCCGGGGAGTCACTGCAGTCCCTTCATGCCCACAGCTTCCGCCGCCCGCGGGGAGGCGCCCTCGGCTGCGCGGTTCGAGGGAAACCTTCCACCGTCCGGCCCTGAGATCAGCTCCGGAGCCGCGGCCCAGCCTGCGGTCCCATACGGTGCCCGAGACGGTCCTGAAGCCTCTCGAGGCGCCGAGCTCACGTGGAGCGTTCCCGGCACTGCCTCCGCACTTCCGGCCTGCAGGCCCCAAGACTCAGGCCTACCCTTGCAGGCCCAATGCTGCACCCCAACACAAGGTCACGCTTTGGAGGCCTCAGTGCATCCCGGAATCCGACCCCACGTGTGCTGAGGGGAAGGAAGGGACAGGAGCCCACGCTCTCGAACACCACATCCGGCCGAGGGAGCGCTACTAAGGACCCCAGAACTGGCCCTGTCCCTCCCTCTCACCATTCAGTGTCACACCAGAACCCATCGTTCTCCGTATCACATACTGAAAATGATTTTATTTTATCCATTTACATTTAACTTGATATAAACTTGTCCGGAAAAGTCAAATAATAATGTTTTATAATAGCTCAAACATTTATTAAGAAAACCAAATTCCATAAATAAGCACAGACAATAAGTTAAAACATATCACAAATTGACCAGTATGTAACAAGAATGCTTTATCTACACAAAACATCCTATTTCACATGTTTGTTCATTCTTAGAAAGCGCTTCTGTTCTCTGGGTCGGGATTTGACCAGCACATGCAGAAAGAGCTGATTGTGTTTCTCTGTACAAAGTTGGAGGGTTACAGGTGTCGCAGGCGCCCATGGGCGGCCGGCAGGTGGCCGCGGGGCACGAGGACGACAGGACGACCACAAAGTAACCAAGGGCACAGAGCATTGAGAAGAAGTCGGAGAAGGAAGCAAACAAACCCCAGTCCTGAAGGATCCAGAAATGAGATGTGGCTTCTGCTTTTACAAAAGGAAAATCTGCTCACATGTTAAGTTTATTCCTCCTTATAAAGACTTATCAAAATGGGTAAAAGCACTCTGCTTCATCGCCTATCTGCTCTGGTCTACTCCAGCCACCCGGAGCACGAGCCTGCTCTCCTGAGAAACCTCCCCTTCTATGCTCTCACGCAGTTGTGCTTTAAATAAAAATAGGACTAAAGCAAGCGGTGTTTCGCAAGCCAGTCAAGGGCTGTCTGGGTGTGCCTGGAGCCGGGCGAGGGCAGGGTGGCAGGAAAGAAAGAGGCGCCAGAGCGAGTACGGGACGGTCGAGTCCTATCAGTGGGGCCCTCGGATGAGGCCTTGGGTAGCAGGTGTGTGTCCTCCTTTATGACAAAGTCCCTAACCTTGTGCTGTCCCGTGAACACGTCCGTGTGTGACCGAGGTGCACTGTGGATGCGTGTGCGCGCGCGTGTGTCGTGTCTGAGCGTGAGCGAGAGCGCGAGTGTGTGTTTCTGCCCACGAGCCAGTTCATTGGTGTCTGATTTCAGATCCTGAGTCGACTCCCTGGTAAGTAGAATGGCGGGAAGGATGCTTTCTGCCGGGCGCGGGCGGAGGGCGCGAGGCGGGGCGCGCGGGGGCAGAGGGACGCGC
>NW_004524814.1:158701-174982 GCF_000260255.1 Octodon degus
GGGGCGGGTGGGCGCGGGGTCCTGGGCGGCCCCGGCACGGGGAGCGCAGGGTGCGTGGGCTGCGCGGGCCGGGGTCGCGCGGCATTAGGTGAAGCTCATGGAGACTGTGTGCTCTAGCGCCTTGCGGCGGAGAGAGGCGATGCTCGTGCCCCGCCACACGTCGCTGCTGTCCGGGGAGCTGCAGAGCTGGGGAGACCCCGACACGTTGCTGGGGCCGGGGAGGGAGGCGGGCACCATGCCAGGGAAGGCGGGCTGGTAGAGGTGCGACTGCAGCCCCGCGCCGTTGGAGCCCGCCAGGCTGTTGGACAGCCCCATGGAGTTGGGCGGCGGCCCGGCCGCCAGGCTGCACTGCGACAGCGACTGCGCCATGGCCTGCTGCCTGCCCAGCGCCGGCGGCAGCGGCAGCTGCGACACGCCGGGCATGGCGGCGGCCGCCCAGCGGGTGTCGTTGGCGTGGAAGGAGCACAGGCTATCGCCCATGGCGGCGGCCGCAGCAGCTGCGGCGGAGGGAAACTGAGGCAGGCCTGGCGTGGGCAGCAGCGTGCCCGGCGCGCGGAACACGTTGGTGGTCTTCTTGCGCTTCTTCCACTTGGCGCGCCGGTTCTGGAACCAGACCTGGAGCGGGCGGGGCGGGAAGGAGACAGGGCTCTGTTAGCAGCCGGGCGGCCGCGAGGCCTGGGGAGAGGACCCCAGAAACCCGCGTCCCAGGCAAGTGGTCAGCACCAGGCCTAGCCAGCGCCCACGTCCTGACGGACGCAGCCCCCGCCCAGCCTGAGATCCAAGCTCTCCACCGGTCTCTCGCCCACATCCAGCGTGCACACACCTGCTCAGTGGTGGTGGTGCCCCGGGGCTCAGCAGCCCCTGCACAGCGATGCATTCCGTGCACGGCACAGATGCACAGGTCTGCAGGCAGACACGTGTCAAGGCTCGACCCACAGGTACACAAATGAAGACAAACATGCGTACCCATGTGGCTTAATAGCATGTCTTATAACACTGATGGGGTATAGAATTTTCAGAAACGCTGGAAATTTGGAAATTGATGAAGGACCGTGGGTGACTTGACGAGTTTCGAAATCAAAAGACAAAGAAAACCCTACCACCACGGTTGACAGAGCAGAGCAGTTAATATAGAGATCGGCGTGGGCAAGTGAGCAGCACTGAGCTACCATGTTGCTTGGGTCACTAGCCTGCCTCTGATTCCTCCCACAGCGACTGATGCTGCTACCACAAGTCTGCTAGCACACTCCTCACCTACTCCAAGGACATCTTTGTCTAGGCGTAAGCACCTGTGCTGCAGCCCGCTCTGAGTACCTTCAAGCCCATTCCTTTCAGTAACTTACTGAGGTCACCAAGTATGGAGGCTTCCGACACCCTCAAATCTCTCCTTCCCACTTTCGTTTATAACCTAAAAGTAATCTCAATTTATAATCTAAAAGTAAAATTTCTGATCAATACAAATGAAAGGAGATCAAGTTTAAAACTCACATTAGTTAGGGAACAAATTTAATTTTGTTTCAACACCAGGTGCCTTTTTCAGGAAGATGTGTTTGAGAAAATATACTCCAAATGAAAATAAACCTCCTACTCTTTGATCCTTAACACTGGCCCAGGTAAATCAGATGATACTAAGACAATGCACTTATAAATGTCAAATTCACTTCACACAGGAGTTGTTTGGAAGATATAAAATAAGTTGCCTGATGAAAACAACTGCCTATTTCTACCTATTTGAATTTGATCTTTAAGAGCAATAATTCACCAACATGCTTACTTGGCAGAATTGAAGCTTAAAACTGAAGGCGTGCTGCGCCTACATAAAAATGATGTGGAACACAGCTCAGGTACTGATTGAGTTTCCTCTTACAACTTGGTCAACTGCCACTTGATCACTGTATTTGTAGTCCAAACGGTCACTCCTGTCCCTTAACCCAGGAATGTTTACAAGCTAATGCCTCAGAATATAGACATCCCTGCTTTCCTCCTCAGAAAACCAGCCTTATGTTCAAGACACACTCTCTGCCTGCCAGTGTGAAAGGCCTTGCAAGGCAGAATTCTCTCTGAGCCGGGCTTGGCCTTCCTATCCTCCCAGTGGCCCTCACCCTCGCTTCCTCTTTCTCCATTTACTACCTCCATTTCCTACACTGCTGTCTACCCCAGTATTGGCAGTGGGTAAATACGCCTTGTACCTTTCTTGAGACAGCCCCAGAGCTGGTGATGTGGTAGATTAATGAGGCAAATAGGGCCTTTGATGGTGGATGGGATCAATGTGGTGGGATTGAGCTGTTAGTGACCTTCTGAGAAGAGATAAACCCCCCACATTTTGCATTGCCTACACAATGCAAGGGAGTTGGACAGAATGGGGTCCTTAACAAAAACCTTTGTGTCTACATGGTCCTCATGTCTTCCATGCAGTACTAGATATACTTTGAAATGTGTCTTATAAAATCCAGAAAAGTTCCTAGCACACTGCAAATGCCAATGAATCCTGAAATGTTGGGTTGTTTAGAGGGCAAGAGGTGATGGAAGGAGTGGAGAGAGGAGCAGAAGCAAGGGGGAGAAAGTACCCAGTAGAATTTCAATAGCAAATATCGCTGCCAGTAAGGTTTCTGAACTTAGGTGATGCTCAGACACAAGCGGAAAAGAATCGCTGTGAAAGAACTAAATATTATAGAAATAATCAAAAAATTGTGCTCAATTATGTTTGAAGGTTAGTAGTCAAATGGTGGCTGCACTTTTTATGTTTCATGGTTTACTGGGGTTGGTGAAAAATCTGTATGAGATCTGAGCACCTCTGTTCCAAGCTATGATGCATATGTTTTAAAACTGTGAATGTTTCCACTTGAAAACTAGAGCATGACAGATTAAAATGCAGGCAAAAACCTAAGGGAGATTTTCAGAACACATGGATGACAACTCCAGGAACTATATTAACCACAGTCACACACCAACTTTATACTCAGTTTGAAATGCAGCCCTTCTTGAAAATGCTTAATACAACAGTGAGAATCTAATGGAGGCTGGAATCTAAAAATCCACTTTCATGATATCTGCTGTTACAGTAATATAGACATACTGTAAATGTATTTTAAAATATATAGCCCATTTAATTCCCCAGCTATAAATGGCTCAGAAATAGAGAAAGAGGGGGAGAAAGAAAGAATATTACTTTTTCCCCCTCAAAGCAAAAGCTTTATGAAGATCTCATTGGAATCCAGCAAATGATTAATGTGAAGATTTGGGAGGAAATCTGGGGAGCTGTATTAAAGCCTAGATCTCAGGTTCATTTCGATCAGCCAGCCGTGAACTCTGGGCCGAATTCATTACACTTTAATAGTGCTGGAAGAAGGAGAAAATGCAATTTCTCATTCCATTAGAAAACTAGAAAATACTCTCAGCTTGTCCCCCTATTAAGATGTGGCAGGTGACAGGGCCATTCTGGGGGACACGGTCAGTGGAATTACAGCACATTATTTTTGTTCGTATAAAATATTGAAAGGCAAGCCTGACTGTGCAGAAGTTATTTCACTGATTTGGTTTTTATGTAAATAAAATATTGAAAGTTAATTAATCCGTGCTAGAGACTAATGATTATGCTTATTATATTGCATTTGATCGCGTAATTTGCATGATTCTCGCATTGCTGCTTAATAAGCCATTCCAGGTTATAAATAATTCTGAAATTGGTTTCTAATAATGGCATGCTATAAAAGGAATGGTTTTATTACACTAGCCAGAAAAGGGGAGCAATATCAGACATGGAATTGGCCTCCATGTGAGTAGAGGTGCTTTAATACTTAAAAGTGTGATGTATAACAGATACAGATTAAAAATAAGTATATTGAATAATTTAGCCTAGATTCAAAAAGCGTCTCTGAAAACACACAATTGCAATAAATTAAATGTTTAGATCACTCTTAATCAGTGCAGTGGCCCACATACTGAAAAGAATGTGTGGCAATCTGTTAACTATAAAGAAAACTATGAAGTACTTATCATATACCAATATAAACCAATTACTATTTAATTTGAATTTGGTCAAGGAGCAATGGTACAGTGAATTGTGAAGTAAATACATTTTCCATAAATTATTTTTTCATTACATTACATAATGTTAATCATTTTGAAATGTTAATTAAGAAGGTTATATTGATCTGATTACTTTTTAATCTATGAAACATTATTTTTAAAAATATTGAAATTGCCATTCTATTAAATTGTTTCTATCAACAGCCTCAAGCTATTATCTTTGGTTGAACATTATGCTAGAACAATTAAAGTACTTCATCTCTTTCTTCTTGCTTATTTTTGTGTACTTTTTGCAAATAACAATTTCTATCATATAGTTTATATTTTATTTCATTTACAACTTTTTCTATTAAAAGAATCACCATCATTAACCTTTAGAAGACCTAATAAAGCTTAATAGACCTCATTTTCTTTTTTTCATAAAATCAGTTGTCCCATTATATTTTATTTGTGATTCTAAGTTCCATTTTAATTTGAACTAATTACCAGTATAGCTAAGTTAAGACATAGCATCTTACTCTTTAAGACAAAATTAATAGTCAATGTTTTTGTTGGACAAAAAGCAAATTTTATGAATTTTCAACCTCCAACATTGAACCTACAATCCTTTTATAATTAACATAGCATTAGAATTGTATATTTCTATAAAAGTTTAAGCTAAATTTCAAGTTTTAAAAAGAAGAAAGGTTGAAGGTTTAAAAGACATTAGTAATACATATCTGTACAGTGAATTAAATATTCTCTCAGTGAATAATTTCAGTGGCCCACGGTTCAGACCTTTCAGAGTGCACTAACAAAACTGTGCTGATCTATATTGAATCAAAATGTTGATCACTATGGTTCTACCCTGAATATTATTAATTTGACCATTTTAAGTCCTTAATGATATTCAGTTACTATTAAAACAGAAGATTGTTACTATTCTCCATTTACATTATTTTTTAAATGCCAATTGGAAATATTCAACGCAGGGACTATGGCAACCCTTGTCGTTCACTTTTTAGATCAAATGTAAAGCAAATGAGTTTACAGTTAATTTATAAAGGCAGGTGGCACTGACTTAACATACTAGTCAGATTGACACCCAGGACGCGGTACTGAAAACACGAATTTTCCAAGACTGTGAAAGATCTTTTTCAGCACTCTGGATAGCTCAAAACAAAGTGCACCTAGGATTTCACTTCCAAGCACCTGTCCGGAAAATATTTGATATTACTGTTATTCTTTAGAAAATGTAAAATAAGTATTGAATTAATCAGACTTATAATTTTACTTGTTACTTTTCAGAAAAATTATATATATATATAAAATTTACAACTTGAAAGGTATTTGGTTCAGTAAGAATAAGGGGTTAAACACTGACTTGTCCACTACCAGTCAACCTTTCCCACTCTAAATGTTCCTTCTTTGGATCGTATATCTACAATAGAAAGCTTTCAATTTTTCACCCAACTTCTTTTTCCCAATTTCCTTGGGAGAATCTAAAATATGTTCAGTGAACAAACAAAACTCCAGCGCTCACAGGCCGTGGAGAATCTCCAGGCCATTTGCGGGGCGCTGGTGGTGCAAACCCTTGCGAACATCAGAGCTGGAGGGATTTTGTCTGAAAGTGGCGGAAGAATATATTTTAGGAAAATGAAGCCACTCAGTGACATGAGGGTGTAGCTTTTTATTTTTTTATTTTTTATTTTTTTTTTAGCTCAGTGCCTCATTTCCTCCCTTCTTGTTTTCTGTACGGTTGTTGTATTCCCCGTTTTACCCAAGTGCTTCACAGGAGCTCACTAGGGTAATAAAATACTTGTCAGTACTGTGGGCTAGGGCGAGTCTTGCGCCTGCCTGGCTGCCCTAGGCACGAAGTTGCCTCTGGACAGGAGTCGGCCCCTGACAGTGCCGACTTGGCTGTGAAGACTTTGTCGGGGTGGTGGCTACGCTGGTGGGAGATGGGCCTTGTGTGACCACTGGGGGATGGTGATGGGGTGAGTTTCTGGGTAGAAAATCTGCTCGCTCGACCTAAGTGTGCAAAAGTGGCTGCAGCACAGCCCAAGTTCCCAGGAGGGGAAGGAATTACTAGATTCCCTTTGCCCAAAGTCGCCTACCCCCCTCTTCACCTTTACTCTCCGGCGGATCCCCGCGTACCTGCACTCGGGATTCGGTCAGCCCGATGCGCAGCGCCAACTCCTCGCGCATGAAGATGTCGGGGTAGTGGGTCTTGGCGAAGCTCCTTTCCAACTCGTTGAGCTGTGCGGGGGTGAAGCGCGTCCGGTGGCGCTTCTGCTTCTGTTGGCCCTGCTGTTGGCCGGCTTGGTTGGGGTTCGGGCCGCCCTGGGGCCCGGGCTGCTTGTCCGGGTCTTTGGCGCTCACCGCCAGCGAAGCCGGGGTGGAGCCCACGGTAGTGATGTCCTCCCCAGGCAGCAGCGTGGCTCCCTCGACAGCGTCCGAGTTGGGCGCCAGGTCCCCTGGATGGGCCCCGGGGTCGGAGGCCCCCACGCCCAGCCTACACTTCACCGCCTCCCGATGGCCCAGCAGCTCGGCTGCATCTTTCATACCTGAGGAGAGAAGGGGTCACGACCGTTATTGAGATGCTGTCCTCTCTGCGCCGTCCTCCTGTAGCCCCATCAGCTCCGCTCTCGCTTGCCGCGAGGACGGACGAAACGATCAGTGCGCGCATCCGGCTTCCTCGCAATTCGGACAACCGGACTGAAGCAACGCCTCCTGGCCCTTTCCCTCTCTCAGCAGCTGGCTTGGGTAGCAAACAAGCACAGGCTTTCTTTTCTCCCGCAATAAAACACTCTCAGGCCCAGTAATAAAAGATGCCTCCGATGCCCTTTCAAAACCTGTACTCCCAGCGCCCCCCCCCCCAAAAAAAAATTGAGAGCAAATTCTTAGACCGGAGGGGTAGGGGAAAAGAAAGAGATTTAAACACTTCCTTGGCCGCTGCTGCACCTGGATTTAGGTAGTCTGCCGAACTCTACCGCTGGCAGGATTTCCTTTCCCTTTAGAAGATAAATAAGTTTCCAAACCTTCCATGCACACCCCCAAATCAACCCCAAT
Source organism: Octodon degus (assembly GCF_000260255.1). NCBI lineage: Eukaryota > Metazoa > Chordata > Mammalia > Rodentia > Octodontidae > Octodon > Octodon degus. Next base: position 165,782 of record NW_004524814.1, read on the forward strand.
CAGCTCCGCCTCCCCCTCAAGTCAGAGCAAGTGTTTGGGAAATGGAGTCACATTCATCACCAAAGATTCCTAAACCGGAAACCGAGAGCCCCGCAACCCAGCTGGCATTACAGAAGCTCCAGTAAACTCCACAGCCAAAACAGCGAGTTAAACTTGAGAGGATTCAACTTTTCTTTCAGAAGAAGTAAAAGGCGCATTCCGCTCAGCCAGTGGCAAGCCTGAGAGCCCGGCAGAAGGTAGCGATGCCTGCGAGGACGAATTTTGTTTTGCTCTTTCTCAACCAGCACACTTAGCAAATCCACCCCGATGGTAGCAGCTCTTCCTTCACGCAACATTCTTTTTTAAACAAATTCAACCTTACTTAGACAAGGAGGAGGGAAGCAGGTAGTGGAGAAAGAGAATGAGAAGAAAGGAAGAAAATCCCAAATCAAAGCAAACAAGAGAGAAAAAGAAAAAGAAGCACCTCTAAACAAATTATCACAGGGCAGATCGCCTTTCAGAGGAAAAAAAAAAAAAAACGTAAAGGGGAGGGAGGAGGAAAAATAAGAAAAACAAAAAGTAGCAACATTCCCCAACTCCTTTTTTTTGGTTCTACATATTCCATAGATTTTTTTTTAAAGACGATGTTAAATCAAATTAAACTTTAATACAGCACAATTACTTTTAAAGAAATTAGTCCATTTAGGGTACATTAAGGTAAAATAAGGAACAAATTGACAATTTCCTGCCCAGGCTTCTCCTGGCTGCCCAGGCGCGAGGCGCGCACTCACCTAGCCTGGCGTCCAGGAGGTCGGCGTGAGACAGCATCGCGCACCGCTCCAGGGCGAAAGCTGTTCCCCCCCAAATTTTAGCGGCTTTAAGTTATTTAAAATAGATATAAGCTATAAGCTATACGATATAGATATATATAGATCACCTAAATGAAAGAAAATTCGGTTTGTGGTTAAAAAGGGGGCTTCTTGCATTATAATGTCCTTTAGAGAGACGGGGAGGTGCTTAACAGTTGAATGAACCCGTGAGCAGCTCGGCGAGGGGACCAATCAGGAGGGCAGCCTGCAAATGTCAGCGCCCGGAGAGTCCCCCACTCCGCCCGCCCGCGCGCCCGCCCGCCCGCCCGCCCGGAGGAGGCGGCCGCTGCAGCCCTGGCAGCCTCAGCCTAGGAAGCAGCGGAGCAGCGGCGCCACCTCGGCCTCCGGGCCAGCCCGTCAGTGCCTGCCCGGGCTCTTCGCGGGCGCACCCCGCCCTCCCCTGGTCCTGCCCTGCCTGCTCCCAGGCGCAGCTCCGGCTCCCAGAGGTGGTCTCTTCCTAGAGCAGGCCCGGGGCAGAGACCAGAGTAGGGCATGACCTCGGCGTGACCCAAGAGTCGCCCCGCCCGCGCGCCCGGGCCACACCGGCCTGCGGTGGTCCTCCCGGGGCTCGCAGCGGCCTGCAAGCCGCGCCCAGACTGCACCGCTGCTCATCCGGCCCGCACCTGGGATCCAGGCTCCCAGGCTGGGCCCTGGGGCCTTCAGAGTCCCAACCCACAGCCCACCTAGGGTGCAAAGAGGGGCTGGCTCCCCCAGCGCTGCGGGTGTGGGTGTGGGCCGTCTACTTGGCAGGCCTGCGAGCCCTGCGCGTCCCTGCGCTTGGTGTCCTTTCCTCCAGGCTGCCTCTCCGATCTGCTCCTCCGCCAGCCCACCTTCGCAGGCTGCCCCTACTCTGCTCTTGTGGTCAAAGTTTCTAAGTTTAACTCGGCTCCCAACTACACTTAAGGCTGTAAATAAAGTTAAATGTTCTTTATTTTCCTCTTGAATATGTTATACTACTTTAACAATTTAAAGTGCTTTGCACAAGTGAAGCGAACCATTTCTAATGTTCTGATTTTTCAGAGCCAGCCAACAACAAAGTTTAGATTAGTAATATATTTCTAACCAGAGTAATTTTCAAGATCATTAGGCATTTATGTAATTAGTGCCAAATCTATAAGCTTTTATTACGATTATTAGAGTAAAATCAGTATAAATTTGTACTAATTTACTACTGTTTAGACTTGGCTGTCAAGCCCTGAGGTTCTTATTGTAAATGATAACTGAGGAAATTAAGTGCAAAATTCTGTACCATTTCTGATCTGCTCCTAAACAATCCGTTTCAATTGTATTTGTAGCAGAACATAATGCTCTTTTAAAGTTATTTGACTTGTATTTTTATTTGCAACACAAGAAAAATGCCCTCTACCCAGGCACAATGAAAACTGATATTTACTACTCTCAACTTGATTAACATTGATTTTTAATTCGAGAGTGATGCAATTAAGATTATTCATTTAGTGCAAATAGAGCTTCCACAAAAGGGTGGCCCTATGAAGTCTGTTTTAAATAATACGGAGCAAATGGCTTTTTTTGTTCACCATCCAATTGACTTACACAAAACATTGGAAATGCTGCCTGAGAGCAGATGCGAGAGGAAGTGTGTGTGTGTGTGTGTGTGTGTGTGTGTCCTCAGCTGTGTGTGACAGGGACGAGCAAAGAGACAAAGGAGGCAGCAAGGCGAACTCTGGGGCAGTTTTGTTTCCTCCTTCTTCCCTCTTGCAGCCCGTTCAGCCTCCCATGCGCGCGCGCGCGCACACACACACACACACACACACACACACACACGAGCGCATTCGTGCGCTCACCCATGCACACACATGTGTGAATGCGGAGACATCTGCCACACGGTTCCTTCTGAGCCTTGGAGACAGCGTCCTCGGAAAGCCTGGGCCTCGCTGGGCGGTTGTACCGTGCCAATGCGGCCTAGGAGTCGAGCTTGGCAGAGCTGCACGGCGCTTGACAGGAGCCTGGTGCCCTTTAGAGAAAGGTTCTACCTGGGAGTAGATGGAAAAATTCCAAGACCTGAAGCAAACAGAGCCTCTCCAATACCCTCCCCAACAAAACCCTACTTTTAGGAGCTTAAGCCTCCAGACTGGACCGTAGCGCAGCCAGGCGGGGCAGTGGGCACTGGGGACTCAGCCCGAAGCGCACACCTGGCCTCGCTGGTTTAGGGACTAACGGGGGGAGGCTGAGTGGGGGGAGGGTCGTTCCACCGTAGTGGGCTTCTGGCGAATCCCGGCAGGAACACAGGGCAGAGGGTAGGGAGAGTGGCTCGGAAGGGGTAGGAAAGCCTGGCAGCTGCACCTTGCTCCCCCAAACCGCCCTGACAAAGTGCACCCGGGCGGGGCACACTGCAGTGGCTCCGCACATAGCCTAGAGGGATCCAAGAAGAAAAGGTGACGCCCAAGGCTGGGGCTGGTCCTGAGCTCTCCATCAGCACCTGAGCCCACACCCAGGAGCGCGTGTGTCCCGCCCAAGCAGCGGGGCCGGTCCGCTTCTTCCGCGCGCACTAGCTTTAGATTCTGTTTTGTTGTATGTTTCAGGTCGATAAATAAATGTGTAATAGTTAATGTGAAGACATATCAGAGTAATAACAATGGGACGAAATCAGAGTATTATCCATCTCTGTTAGTAACCGCTGAATAACAATGTTGCGGCGTGATTGATAGCGCGCTTCATTTTATGACTTTTCTATTGGTCTTGATTTTTATAGCAGTATAAACAAACTAAATCATTTCTTCCAAGACTTTGGAGCATAAACGTTGGGGGGGGAGAGGGAGAAAGAGGAAGAGAGAAATCCGCGCGTGGGAGGGCGGCTGGCGTGGGTGGCCGCGCGTGTGGAGGGCGCGGGAGGCCAGGAAAATGACCCCAGCCCGGGTGCCGGACGTTGACCCCGCGCCGGCTCCCTCCGCAGCTCGCTTTGGCCAATGACTGACTCCACCTGGGCAGCCAGAGCTGTGTTTCCCGAGTTTTATTCCCTGTCTTCTTCCCACGTTTCTGGGGCTGCCGGGAAAGTGCCGGTCAGGCCCATTGCTGTTGATAATTTAAGGCATTTCCCACATGATCACGGGAACTGAAGTCCCTAACAAGGCGAAGCTCTGGCGCGATGGCCCCCAAATCTTCGGAATGACAAGAATGTCTTCAGAAATCACTTCACAGCAAAGTAAAAGGATTTTCTATGACGGATCCAGTGATTTTTCCTCAATAAATAGGTTTTAGATTGTTACACACACGTAGAAGTGGAACAAAGGGAACTACCAGAAAATATATTGGTTGCCCCTAATAAAATTTATTTAGACAGTTTACTTCTCATAAAAAATAGAGATTGAATTTTGTACAAGAGCCTGCCAAGGGGCGATGCAGGGAAGTCATTTTTTTCTTTCTCCTTCCCTCCCCCTTTCTCCTTTTTAACGAAGCACAAAGAGCGTTTAAAGGCCGAGAGCCGGCTCCTCTCCCGCCGGCCTGGTGCCCAGACAGAGATGGGAAACCCGCTGGCTGTGCGGGAAGCCGGCCTTCTGGGAGACATATTTAAAAAAAAAAAATCTTGATCACTGATTATGTAAATTACAAACACAGCAAGTACACATTTCGTGTCTTTCCTCCAGCCTTGCCAAGCCGCCATTCCAGAGCAATACTTGGGGAGATGGTGTGGCTGACCTTGTGGGGCGTAGGGTGGGAGCCGGACCGCATCGCCTTCCACACGAAGTTGTGCAGCTTAGCGCTGCCGTTCTGATTTTCTCTTTAATTGTGTTTCTACATTCACTGTGTATCCTTTGTGGCGACAAAGACGGAGAGAGAATAAAAATGTATACCGAGTGCTGGCGGAGGAACTGGGTAGTGCGCCGAGAGCTCTAATTGCTTCCTCCACTTACAGAAACCTCTGGTGTTAGTTAAATGTAACTTTCCGCTGCTCGGGTTGTTTGTAAACTGCTCTCTTTTCTTTGCAGACAGTGGGCTGAAATATGGTGCGTTATTATTCACATTCCTGCTATTAAATGCTGAATTGTAACATTGTTCCCTTTAATGAGGAGCGCCTCCCTCAATAATTAACGATCCCACATTTTCCTATTTTCTTGCCTGATGAAAAGAATCAATTTTAATTCGTGGTAAATTACAGCCCATGCTTTTGGGTATTATTTGCTTACAGAAAACAAATCAAGCGACTTGAACGCTCCTGTTTACTTTTCCAGATATGCAATAACCCAAACACAACGGCACATCAGATCATGTTGCTCAGGCCTGCCTTAGAATCGGGAAAAAGGACGACAGGTCGGGGAAGTCCAGGCGGACAAGGAAGGAAGCTGGCGCCCACTGCTTCTGAACAATGGTGGCCACGCTGCGCTGTCTTCTTGCCTGGGCCACAGAACCCTTGCTTCCAGGCCGGGCCCTCGCCCACCTTCCCTGCTTGGGCGGGGTCTGTGGATCACATCTGGCCACCTTCGAGTTTGGGGCTGCTCCATGGAAGGCTGATTTGTAGGAGGCGACTTGAGAGTAGGGTGAGAGGAAGGAAATCTGAGAGCCGATCAGTCCCTGGAAAGGGCGCCTGTATGTGTGCGCCTCTCTTCCCTAAAGGGCCCTCTCCAGATTCCTAGCCCAGGAGTTACAGCAAAGGGCTCCAGGTGAATGCCTGGCCCACACCCTGCGGAGGCCCCTGGCTCACCTTCGACGGGGCTCTTCGGAGCACACACGGAGGTCTAGGACTCCTGGGCCCCCAGGCCTGAGCCCAGTGCCTACGCGCGTCCCCACGCCTCGGGCTACTCTCAATGGGGCGGGTCCGCTGGATGCAGCCACCTGAGCCTTTGGCTACAGAAACAGCCCACAGGACCCCGGCTCCCAGCTTCCTAATCAAACTGCGAGCACCCACGCACCGAGCCATCTTAGCTTCGTTACTAAGCACGGGGCAAAGGCTGCCTGTGCATAACGTGCGCACTTGGGTGAGCAGTGCCTGTCCACTTTGGCTCACTCGCAGGTGGGGGTGTGCCAGGAGCTGCGCAGGAGCAGGAACAAGGCTTGCATACCTCTGAACCCTTTTGTAATACAGAGCGCCACATATTCCCCCCCCCTCTGGAATAAGCAGTTTCGCCCACATTTGAATTTGCAAACTGTAACCAAACAGTCCCCTTGCATGACTTTTCATAGGTGCAGGGGCCAGATCCTTGTTTATTCTTTTTCTCCTTTCATCTTTTCCTTCTGACCACTGACACTGGAAGGCCTTAAGGCAGAAACCTCAACATAAAACAATGATGGATCAGTAGACACCTCTCTCTGTCTCTTGTCTCTTTCTCTCTCTCTGTCTCTCTCTCTCTCTCTCCTTCCCTCCCTTTCCCTCTCCCTCTTCCTCTCCCTTTTACCCTGTAATTTTAATGGCCCCAATTAGCTACACGGAATATAATAAGTGACAGAGGGATTTTGTTTGCATGTGTTAAGTTCGTTGCTTTTCTGATTTCTATTTACTCAGGATAAATAATCATATATCAGTTATTCAGTTAGGTGACAAGGCTAGTAATTGGAATAAAAAGAAAAAACATCTCATCCTTATCTCTTTCTATAACTAGATATAGCGCTAATAAGACTGCATCAATCTTATCTAGCAAATAAATAAAACAGACAAACAAACAAATTCGCCTCCAACAAGTTAATGCGGTGTATCTGAGTGGAAAGTAGATATTTTCACGCATTCTGGAGATGCGGAGTGACTTTTAATAAAATCACAAGTAAAACAAATGTAATCCGTAAGCCGTTTGTGGAGTCGCCCTCCCCCAGCCCTGGCCCCTGCCTGGCCTCTGTCTTGGGAAGGAGTCGATGGCACCGGGCTCTCCTTCCGGCCACTTCGTTTCTCGGGCGCCAGGGAGGGAGGTGGGGTGCTGTAGGCGGGCGCCCCTCTCCGTCCGTCCTCCCCGCACAGCCCCTCCGCCCCAGCTCCACTGTGGCTCCTTACCCCTCTCCCTTTAGGTCCTGCACCCCTCGCGCTTGCCCTCCACTCTCCCTCCGCCCTTTACACCCGCTCCCTCTCTTCTCCCGCCGGTTTCCCTAGCTGCCTTCCCCATTTCCCTCTTCCCCCCTTTCTGTCTCTATCCCCCTCCGTGATCTCGTCCCCCGTCCCGTCCCCTCCTCGCCGCCCGGCGCAGCTCATTCCGGGCGTCTATATTCACTCAATTAGAGAAATCTACAGAGAAGATCGATCTTCCATCTGCAGACATGCCAGTTTAACAAATTAGATTCTTGTTTCGTGCAGGTGATTTGGTGACAGTCGGGGAATTAGAAGTAATAAGTTGTTGTGTTTGAGCCCGGCCCCGCCCCGCCGCGCCCGCGCCCCGCGCCCGCGCCCCGCACCGCGCCCGCGCCCGCCGCATCCCCCGCCGTAATTAGTGCTGCTGCCCTCCATGTGGGCTCGATTAAACCGTGATTTAGCCGAAAGAAATATAATTATGGCTGCAAATAAAATAATCAGCATTGAAGAGCGATTTCCTTAATGAGATGGAGCGGTTGCACGTCACGGAGTAAAGGGGTCTCATTAAGAGGTGGTAATGAGGCTCGGGTGGACTGCGCAGTCACCGAGCAGCCCAACTTCTCCGCCTGGCGCCGCCCGTCCGGTCCGCAGGTCAGTGTCCCAGGGCAGCCGTGCCTGGAGCAGGTGTGTCCGCGATGCAGGGTTGGGATCCGGGGCTGCAAGGACAGTGGGCTTCTCTTTCTCTTCAAGTCATTGCCCAAACTCTGTTAAAGCACTGGGAACGACCTCTGTTTGTTTTCACACCCACCCACCATTTTCAAAAGCAAACGAGCATTATGCCAAATCTGGTTGCTCTGACCTTAATGCTCAGGAGGTCCCGAGTGTGACTTCTTTACAACACACTCTTCCACATGCACACTCTAGGGCTCAGCCGCAGCTAGGTCTCAGTATTCCTGGTTAGAGTGCAAGCCTTCTCCATTAAGTGGCATCATTTTCAACCATTCTGGAGTGGGCAGGCAAACAGGATGGCCACAGTGATTGAGAAAGGCCGACACCTTTTCTTATTCATCCCACTGGTATTTACTGATCACTTACTATGTGCTAGGTATTGAGCATTGGAGAGTGAGACACGAAGGCCTACAGACCCTGGGCTTGGTTGAGTTCATAGTCCAGTGTGGCAATCATTGACTGTAGCCCTCAGGAATTTGAACTTAATGGGAGAGAGAGACAACCCAGGAAGTAGTTTTTTTGGTTTGGTTTTTTAAAATTATATATTTATTAAATTATACATATAATAGTTACAATAAATTCAGTGACTAAAGCATATATAATTAATGAATTGTTCAATATCTACTTAGCATCTCACTATTCAGTGTTAATTAGTAAGTTCTGTATTTCTGATTAATTAGAAAGAATGACAATAGAGAAAGGGACACATTACCCTCAAATAACAAATTAGTTTGCTTTTGAGATCTGTATCAGTTGGCTTTTTGTCTCTGTGACAGAGAATTTGTTGTTTATGGTTGAGGAAGTTTCAGTCCATGGTCAAGTGGTCTCCTTGTCCCAAGGCCAGTGGTGAGATAGTAATAATACTCATCATCACAATGGGGAGGGGGAGGCAGTGCTTCCTGTCACACATAGACAAGAAGGGAGAGAAGACAACACACTCCAATGGGTGAACCTTGCATAGCCTCACCTCCCAGTAGCTCCACACACTGGAAACCAGCCTTCAAGGTGCAGGGAGCGAACAGTTAAGATCCAAAGGACAATAACAGGCCAGTCCAGCATCCTGCATCCCAAGCCCACACTCCACCAGCACTGTCTCAAGCGCTCTCTTCACTTCAGTGTGTGCTCTGACCCTGTTTCACCTGCTCCTGCAAGATTTCCTTCCTAACCAGAAGCCTGGGATCTCAAGAAGGAGAGCAACCTTCTTGAGTGCTGGGAGTTAGTGAGTGCTCTTTCTTGTTCTTGTGTTAGAAGATGCCAAGGAAAGGCATGTTGCTTTGATGAACAACTTTTTCATATCTGTCTGGTAGCAAGAAGCCTGAGAGAGGATATCTCCAAATCACAGCTGTCTACCTATTCCCAAGTCAGCCTCAGTGGTTGATGGAAACTTTTGAATGTTTTTGTAAAACTCCTTTTTGGGGAGAGATCACAGATCTCTCTGGACACAACTTTGGAGAGTGTGATGTGGCTAAACTTTTAATATTTATGATTATGACATTCAGAGAAGAGCTAATGCAAATTTCCAGGAGGGTTCACTCAATAAGTCTGAATCTAGGAACAGCTGGGTCAAGCATCAGGAAGGAATAAATTACTTGGGGGCGGGGGAGATGGCTCAATAGAATAAGCGCTTCCCTGCAAGTGCAAGGGTCTGAGTTCAATCCCCAGTTCTGAAAAAAA
>NW_004524814.1:175121-182526 GCF_000260255.1 Octodon degus
AAAAAAAAAAAAAAAAATTACTTGGAATATGCATGCAGACTACCAAATTTATGACAAATCCACATTTTCCATCTGACCTAAATATGTGTTGATATTTAACCCAAACCCATATTCAAATTTTCTGTGTTGCCGAGAACTAGGAGAAATCTGCTTGGTTGGTGGGCAGCCCTTGCCCTGGATGCAGGCCATGGACAGCTGTGCTCTGGCCATGGCAGCAGCCTGCACAATGGTGAGTCATAAATAAGCAGACCCTGCTGGGGTTGAGGTGCAAGAGAATGTGATTAACATTCACACAGGGGACTCAAGAGTGAAGGGCGATGTAAAATCCATTTTAAGCCAGCTAAAGTCCTAAAATCCAGAGTTTAAGCTAATTCTCTCATTCACTCCTTGATGTCATTTTATCACTTTAGGGGCTGCAAGCCAGCGACAGACCTCCTTCTCCAAGCTTAGCTTTCCCAGGTTATTAACATGTGGATCCAGGGAGTCTTTTCTTCAAGGGAGGGAGGTAGTTCTTTCCTGGCTTACTCTCATCCCCTTAATTTCCAAGAGACCCCCCAAGGTAGCCATTAGGAAGGATGGTGACTTTTCTGTATACATTTTCCTGGCACAATCTCATTCATTCCAGTGGAGCAGCAGCAGTAGGGAGAGGAATCCATGTCTGGACTACTGTTACAAAGACCCTAAGTTAGAGTGGCTTAAACAGTTGGAATTTTATTTCTCTCCATATAGTGCTCCATGCAAAAGCATCCCAAGATTGCTGGCACAGCAGATTGAACATGTGGGGACCTGCTCTTATTTACTGTGGCTCTACCTTCCTGAATACAGTGGACCTTTGAGTTATGACCAGCCTGACATGCGAACAACTTGGGTTATGACCAGAATTTTAAGTTTGACTATATATATATATATATATATATAAACATATATATATGTTTGGGGGCAGAACTGGGGATTGAACTCAGGCCCTTGCATTTACCAGGTAAGTGCTTATTCTACTGAGCCATCTCCCTGGCCCCTATAACCAAAATATTGAGTTATGACCCAAATGCCAGCTGCTTGTGCAGTTGTAAACAAAGACTTGCCACACACACACAACACTTGTGGGTCTGGGGAGATAGCTCAGAGGCATAAACACCTACTTGGCAAGCACAAGGATGCAAGCTCAATCCCCTGCCCGGCATGCCATGGGGTCTCAGCCCCAGATCCCTGGGTGCCCACCATGCAGCTCCCTCTTTCCCCCACCCCAACTGGGCATGGTGGCACAGGCCTGTAATCTCAGCACTTCTCAAAAAAAAAAAAAAAAAAAGACATACTATGCCAAAAGAAAGTAACAACATGTGTCAATCTGAGCCCAGGTGTACATGTTTGTGGACACAATTTCAGACAGTGCTTTATACAATCACTGTCATTACTGCTAACAAAATGGCCCATTTAAGCTAGAAAAGCTAAGGGAAGGAGGAAAGGGGAGAAAGAAATCACAAGAGAAAAGAATGATGTTTAAGCCAGGAACAAACAACCTTAGACCAGGTTTTAGTACTGAAAAGGTAGAGACCTAGTGAGTCAGAAGCAGGTCCTAGTGGGCTACAGACTCTTCCAAGGAGAGGAAGGACCTTGGAAAGCCAGATTCCTGCTGTTCTTAAGGAAGAAAACTCTCCTTTCCACTGATAACCACCTTTCCTTTCACCCTTCCTTTCTGCAAGCCAAAGATGTCGAGTTGAATGGTGAGAACAGTATGAAATTGTTGTTTCTGATAAGCTAGGCACATTTTATAACTTTGTGAATACACTAGAAAAATTATTAGTGTTTCTGGTAAATTGTATATATTATACAACTCTTTGTACTACAAAAAGATTAGTTAAGGGGTAATTTGGGAGTTTGGAATGCATTATGTGTATTGCCATGATATCATATGGGAAAAATAATCTTGACTTAACAACCAACTTGGGTTACAACCAGCCCTTGAAATGAATTAGGATTGTAAGTCAAAGGTCCGCTGTACTTGCCTTCTATTATAGCCAAAGATGGCTGCCTGAGCTCCTGCCATTACCTCTGCATTTGGGCAGCTCAAAAGGGAAATAAAGGAGGAGGCTCATTCCTTTCTTTTAAGGGCATGGCTCAAAAATGTTTTCATTCTTTCCTTTCACAATGTATTAACTAGAATTTAGCCACGAAAGCATGCCCACCTCAGTAGGGAACTGGCTTCACCTGAACTAGTTAAAACATTGCAAAGGAGGCTCCTAAGTTCTGCTCTGGGAGAGACAGAACTTCTACCCTAGCATGGCCTTCACTTCTACCTCAGCCCCATCCTCACTCCCCCGACCCTGGTATTCATACAGGAAAATTCATGAGTGTTGAGGGGAGGAGGGATGGAAGATAGAAAGCAAAAGTAGAGCAACAGAAGCCTGACACAGTAACCCAAGACAAAGGGAGGCTTGAAGTAAGTGTGGCACAGGGGCACTCAGTGGGTAGACTTTGAAAGTACGTCAGAAGCCAAGGATTTGCTTGTAATTCTGAGGCACATGAGGAGCAAAGTACAGGGCCTTGCATTGCTGGCCTCTCCCCACTGACCCCCCTCACTGTGGTGCAACCGAGATTCACTGTGAGCAAGTGCTGGCTGGCCCCTGAGGACACAAGGGGGATGGACAGTCATGCCTTCACAGCTGACAGAAGGAAACAGCAGACAAGCAGGCATTCACTGGACATGTGTGGTAAAAACAAGTACCAGACAGAGTGGCTATGGTGGCACAGACCCTGTAGTTCCAGCTATGTAGGAAGCTGAGGCAAGAGGACTGCAGTTCAAAGCCAGCTTGGGCAACCAGTAAGAACTTGTCTTAAAGTTTTAGAAAAAAAGGGCTGTAGATGTAGCGCAGGAGTTCAGCACTTGATAACATGTCCAAGACCCTGGGTTCAACTCTCCCAGCACCCTCCACACATAGACACACAGCAACACAAGAAATGACTCAGAGGACACTGACCTAGACCATGGTCCCAGGAAGTGATATCACAGCTGGGCTGTGAAGGATGCTCAGGAAACATGGAGGACACTGAAGCTAGAGGAGTGTGGAAGGAGGACTTCCTGTGCTGCTATAAAGGAATTCAGCATAGGAAGTCTGGACCATGGATCCTGGAACCCCAGACCAAGTCTATACTGTCTCTGAAGAGGACAAGCTTCCCTGAGAGCAGGTAGTAGAAATGAAGCTGCTGCACCCTAGGAAATGAGGAGTCACTCTTCTCCATAAGATCAGATTTAACCCAGAGGATTTAACACAGAAGGATAGTGCTGAGGAGGAAGGCCATCTAGACCCACAGGCTGGAGGAGCAATGCGTGGCTTGAGGGGTGGGGCACGAGGACCAGCACAGGGCCCAACGGGAGGGGCCAGAGAAGTGTGAACTCTTAAACTTGCTAGCTTGTGCTTTCTCAGAGATGTGGAGAGGGTCATTCTGGACACAGCAGCACACCCCCCCCCCCAGTGTCTTGAAACTTCCAGTAACTGTGAGCTAAATAAACCTTTCCTTGAGTGTCAGGTATTTGTCCCAGCAATGAGAAGAGTAACTAAGACGAAGGCGATCTGGACCCACACCCTTCAGGAAGCTGAGGATGGAGCAGAAATGGGCTAGAAGGCAGCCTGCAAGCTTCACCAAGACAACAGTTCCTTCCAACAAGGACAAGTGACCGTATAGATCCCACTCTCAGGAGTTGGGATATTTGCTGGGATGAGGTTCCCCTGGGTATAAAAGAGACAAAAACTGCAACGGCACAAAGCGAACTGTGGCTGTGGGTGCTGAAGGCTCCTTTCTCTCCTTCGGCAGCTCTGCCTCCTAGGCCTAAAGGACAGTGGCTGGCACACCCCGCTTGGGATGGGTGCAGCTGTGGTTTGGATTGGGGCAAGTCTGGAGCTAGGAACACGGACTTCACTTTATTTATGACATTGAACTTGAAATTGAATTTATAAAGACATATATGTCAAGGTAAAATTATAGGACATACTTCACTGAATATATTGTTACCTTAATTTATAATTTTAAGATATTTCAACAGTTAGCCTGTGGACTTTTTTTTGGTTTTGGTCTTGGTTTTCGCTTTTCCAGACAGAGTCTCACTGAATAGCTCAGGCTGCCCTTGAACTCAATATGTAGCCCAGGATGTCCTCTAACTCGGCGATCCTCCTGTCTCAGGCTTCAGAGTGCTGGGATTACAAGAGCATGCCACCGTGCCTGGTCTCAGTGCATGGACTCCTATTGGTGCTTTGCTGCAGGTCCCACCAGCTTACCAGGGAGGTCGGTCTGCCAAATTATGTGAGATTCCTCAGGTCCAGCCTGCAACCCTCACTGGTGCGGGAGGCACTCACACTCCTGAAAGGCCATCATCCATGAGCACACCCTGGCCCTTTCGCTTCCTCAGTGCCCCCTTGATGCCTTCTCAAGGCCGCTGGCTCTTGTTGTCTATTTCTTGAGGACTTTACTGTGGTGGTATCTCTCTCTTCCTTCAGCTCTCCACTCAAATGTCCTCCTCTACAGAGGGGACTGCTCTGATACCACCTCCCTACACCTAAGAGAGTCTTCCCAGATGGTCACTGTCTCAGTTACTCTTCTCTTATTACTGGGACAAATACCTGACACCCAAAATATAGAAAGGAAAGGTTTATTTAACTCAAAGTTCATGAAGATTTCAGTCCATACTTGACTGGTTCCAAGGCAGAATGGCACATGGCCGAGATCGACCATGGCAGAGGCAGCAGCAAAGAGCATTCAGGCTCTCCACCCCAGGCTGGGTATAGTACTCATACCCATAATGCCAGCAGCACTCACACCCATAATCCCAGTGGATCATGAGTTCATCACAAACTCTAGAAGTCCACCCCGTGACTGCATGAGGCTTTGGGGGAACAACTAGACACAAACCATAAGTCACATAGGCCCACAATCATTTGTCCTACATATTCCTTGATTTTTTTCAACTTACCACATCATTCCTAAGGCCTTGTAAAATGATGGATGCACAATAATGTTCAAATAGGGTTTTGCTGAATGAATGAGCAAAAGGGAGAAAATAGTCTAGTTGTTCAATAGCAGGTGAGAATCAGATTTCCTGATTCAAACTCCATAAGCCAGCTGAATTACGAAGAGGAGTTCATCACTACTGGAATTATGCTGGCCACCAAGAAGGGGTCAGCCTGACCAGGACCACCTGCCTAGAAGCCCAGAATAAACACTTGCCTGATGGCAAAGTACTTAGGTGGCCCTGGGTTAAAGGTCTGGGATTGCATTTGTGAATGAAGTTTAGTTCTTTCTCTATTTCCACATCTGTACTCTCAGCTTACAGCAAGCCCAGGCAGGACTGCCCTATTAGTCATTGGTGGTGATGGACTCGGTGATTGGACAGGGCTCAGAGATGAAATGTGGCAGAGACAGTGCAGAAGATGCTGAGTGAAGAGCCCTGTAGTGTCAGTGCAGGGAGAGCCTGATGGTGTTTCTGGTCTCCTATTACTAAGAGGAGAAACGGAAGCCCAAAGGGGCTCAGGGGCCATGACGACTCATGAAGTTGACGATTGGTGTGAAATTTACATGGACATTAAACTTACTGATTGAACTGGCAACCTGCTCTAAGTGACCTGTAAGAGGGGAGGATCCCAGTGCTAGCCTGAGGAGGGAGGGGCACACAGGCTCTATGTGGAGCACTCTGCAGAAGGGCTGCTCACATGACAGTCTCTGCTGTGCCCTCCCCTCCCGATTCCCATGTGTCCACGTACAAACTCCTGTGCCCTTGCTGAGGAGTTGTACTGCTGGTTACAGTTATTCAGGAGACAAGAGGATTCACCCCTGGAGTGTTGTCCTAAGAGCCAGATAGCAACCGAAAAGCAGCTTAGTAGGTCTAGAAGCAGCCAAACAGCAGGAGCGCCCTGCTTCCAGCCCCCAGAAACCTCCCAGGTGCTCCTGGCATGAAGCGCGTGCTCCTTAGGGGGCCAGGACGTGCCAGGGCCCTGCGATTCTCCCCGGCCTGTTTTCAATTTGGACCCTGTAGCTAAAGAGGTAAATTGAGACTATTGATCAGCTCATCAGCTCACAATCACATTGTTCTTTTTGCCTCTTCTGAAATTTGGCATAGTGCTGTGGGAGAGGAAGGTACAGCTGCCCCCAGAGTGAGCAAACGTGGGCGCTCAGGCCGCTTCCCGGCCACCATGCAGCAACCCAGTGGCAGCAAAGTGTAACATTTTAATACTTTCTTTGTCATTCTCTACCTTCTGTCCATGACCACGGAATTTTGATCGTTCACATGAATACCAGTTCAGGCCAACATCTTGACGGAATACTATACATGCCCCTTTGTTTCAAATTTTTTGAGGCCAAGTGACATAACAACAAACTGTGTATGGGGCACACACGGAAGCTCCTCAGCCTGAACCCCGACATTGCTCCACTTCTGCCTCTGCACTGGGTTGCACAGCAGCCACCTTGGCCATAAATCCTTTCTTTTGGCTCCAGGCCCACTATGGGCCACTCCCTCCCCGATTCTTCACACAGTAGCTTTCCCAGCCCAGAGCACGCGCACCAGTGCAGCTCCCTCTGGCCCTTTCCCCGGGGACTGTTTCCCTGGAGGCCTGCTTTCTTCCTCTCACCCTTTTGCAACGCTTCCTCCGAAGCCCAGGAGTGAACTCCAAGGCCTCACTGGGATAAACAAGGCCTCTGGGATCAGGGACCAGGCCACCTCAGGAGCCTCCTGCCCACTCTCACAAACCTGCCACCTTTCACTGCCTCAACCACCCAGGAGACCCCTCAAGGCCTTGCCCTTGGCCTTTAGTTCTCTGTGTGAGACCCCTTCTTTTCCCTCCAAAGTATGCCTGTTGCTCAGGCTGTCACTTCATCAGTTTGTCCCTTGTCACCCTACAGAAAGCCCTTCCTTAGCAAGCCTCTCTCTGAGAATCCCATTTGCTATGCCATGGTATACCCTGAATTTTTTCCTTTTAGGTATGTCTACTTATAAACACTTTAGTGGTTTAGTTTTTGGCATTTAAAACTTTTGGTGTTTTATGTTTTGCATTTTTAAAAAATTTTGTGAAGAGTGATATGGTTCAAAATTTTAAAATTGAGGAGGGCAAACATTAGAAAGTTTTCTCTCTTATCACAAACCTACCTACTTCCTTTTCCAACAGACAAAACAATTTACAATCAAAAGAAACTGCTTTTTGTGTATGTTCCCTGATATAGCTGAAGCATACACAAGCTAATAGGCAAATGAAGGTGTACCTATATTCTTTTTTTTTTGGGGGGGGCGCAGAACCAGGGATTGAACTCAGGCCCTTGCGCTTGCCAGGCAAGTGCTTATTCTACTGAGCTGTCTCCCCGGCCCCTATACCTATATTCTTTTAAAATATTTTTATACTCTTTTTAACCAAATGATAATATA
>NW_004524814.1:183332-185506 GCF_000260255.1 Octodon degus
TATATAGTTACATTCTCTTAATGAATAGAGGGATTTGTTCTAATGGTGTTTGTAAATAGGATATCATGTCCGCACCTTGTACAGCAATTAACCACTAGGAAGAATGTATGCAATGTGTTAATTATTGAAACTGTCCTACCAATTTGATTTGGAAAAAAAAAGAAAAAGAAAAATATTCTGCCAGAACCAGAAAATTTTTGGTGAAAAATAATGTGAATTACATTTAAAAGTAAACATTACAAAAATAAACCATGGAATGCAGAAGAAAATGTAATTAATCATAATGGAGTAAACAAGAAAAATCACATAATCACAACAAAATACATAAAAACATTTTATAATATCCAATAGTCATTCATGGTAAAAATTCTCAATAAACTAAAACCAGTTACACAAGGAATAGTTTACTGTAAATAATCTACCTTAATTTGGTAGTTTTGAGGGGCCGGTCAAATAACTGAGCAGATTAAAGCATCTGCAAGCACGTGTAGGGGATTCGATCCCGGGGCCTGCTGTGCCAGCCCCGTCCCCTAGGCATGGTAATATGACGATTGAGACTGGGCATGGTGGCACGTGCCAGTAATCCCAGTTCTTGGGAGGCTGTAGACAGGCGGATCACTATGAGTCTGATCTAGTAGTGAGACCCTGAACACCCTGTAGAATCTTCCCTAAAAAAATATAAATAAATAAAAAGTTTTGGGGCTGGGGAGGTAACTCGGCAGTCTAAGCACCTGCCTGGCAAGTGCAAGGTCCCCAGATCAATTCTGGAATCCTGGTACTGCACCTCATGTTGGCCCCAGAACTCAGAATATGCTGAGCCAGCCCCCAAACCTGGCCGGGTGGTGCACACCTGTAATTCCAGAGCTGGGGAGGCTGAGACAGGAGGATCACTGCGAGTCTGAACTGCATAGCGAGACCCTGTATTGACAGAACAAAGGAAAAAAAAAATCCACATGTTCAATAACTGTTCAGACTCAAAATTCACTGCTTGGATTTATGACCTGTCTTTGTCTCCACTTCTGTACCCTTTTGTGCATCTTGTTTATAGACATCAGTCTTTTCTGGTGTAGTTCATCTTGTTCATACAGTGCTGTAATTTTTGCCGATCATATTATACAGTACTATATTTTTATGTTGTTATACATTACAGTACATGTAACTGTTATGTAAATAAAAACAAACTCATCAAGTTGGACTTTACTTTGACCATATCTTTGTTCTGAATATTGTAATATATATACTGTATATAATTCTTTATTTAGTGATCAATTCAATTAATGACTTAGTAGCAGGAATGGAACATGATTGTTAAACAAGGAATGTCTACATACAAAACTCAATTGCTTTCCCATATGCCAGCAATGAACAAATAGTTTAAAAGTAAATATAATATCCTTTATGTCATCATTCTACACAACCAAAGTACTCAGGTATAGTTCCAACAAAATATGTGCAAAATCTACTGAACTTTGGTGAACAAAATTGAAGAACAAATAATTGAAGATATTCCATGTTCATAGATAAGAATATTCAATATTGATGTCAGCATTTCCCACTTTTATATACAGACTCAATGTAGTAACATCAAATTTTCATTCATTTATTTTGTTAGTATGGATAGATTGATTCTGAAGTTTATTTTGAGAGACAAAGGACTCTAAACAATCAGAAATAGACCTACATGAATTTGGTCAACTAATCTTTGACAATAAAGCAAAGGTAGTCTGCTCAATAAATTTTGCTGCAACAACCAGACATCCTCATGCGGAGGGCTATGACATATTTGCAAAAGACAAATCTTATTAAGGACTGTTATCTAAAATACATGAAGAATTCTTAAATCTCAAAAATAAACAAAACCCCAGTTAAAAATGGGCAACTTTGTTTCATCTGACTGTCCTATTGATGGGTTAAAGAAAAGCTCAGCCATTTGATACTTTAGTTCATGAATATTTCAAATCTTTAAAGAATATGAGTCACATGGAGAGAAAACATTCTCTCAGGCTTTCACAGAGAGCAAATTGGTCAAGCAATGGCCGTGACTCATCCTTATGGCTGACATTGACAAAGGATCTACAAAGTGCGGTACAGGGGTCGGGGAGATGGCTCAGTAGAATAAGCGCTTGCCTGTCAAGCACAAGGGCCTGAGTTCAATCCTTGGTTCTGTAAAAAAA
>NW_004524814.1:185606-194926 GCF_000260255.1 Octodon degus
CAAGTAGGTGCTTTAGACCACTGAGCCATCTCTCCAGCCCTATCCTCTCATTTTGTCCTTTTTTACTTAAAATAATTTTTACTTGATATAATTACTTTGCATTCTAGAATTTTCCATCATTTCTGAATTTTCTTGCTCTTTCTGCAGGTGAACTACAGAAAATCCCCTTGCCTTCCCTATGTAACACAGGCTTATTAGTAAAGACAATGCTGTAGGACCAAGGAGGTAGCTCAGTGGTGGATCGCTTGCAGAGAGTGTCCAAGGCCCTGGTTGGATCCCTGGCACTGCAAAAAAAGGAAAACAATACATAATTTTACACATATACAAATATATCTGGAGGTCAAATTTCTAGAACTGCAAAGACCAAGTGTCAAAATGCCATGCATAGTAGTCCTGTCTATTTACACTTCTATTGGCTGTGTATTAAAATGCTTCTTGCTCCTGGCTGCCTGATCAACCCAGCGTCCTATCAAACTTCTGGATCTTTGCCAGTCCAATGAGTGAAAAACGTCCTTGTATAGTTTGGATATTTATTTCCATTTATTCTCTATTATTGTTTGTGAAATTGAACTTTTCCTTATTTTTAAGTATCACTACTATTTCCTTTGTATAAACCATGTGTTCATTTTTCTATTTGGTCATTGACCTTAGTTTTTGGCTGAAATAAATATACCATAGGAAGTGTAAGGCATATTTAAAGTGAAGTGGACGTGGACTATGCTTACACAAAACAAAAAAGTAATATTCTCAGGAGCTAATCATAAATTTAAATGTATGTGGTTAAGCTATAAAATTTGGGTTCCAAAAGTAATATTCTGTGCAAAAATACAACAGTTCATCTCATGAAGAAGGATTCCTTTCAGATAATTCAAATTTCCTAAATATTAAGGATTTAACAGAAGGTCCATATCATAAAGATGTGTATTGTTAAGGATAATGAGAAGAAAACTGACATTTGTTCTTATTAGGTTGTTAGCACTTGTTAAGACAGCCCTGGGGATCATCTGGTGTTGTGATAATTCTTCTTTCCTAGGTGAAGTGTATGAGAAGATGAGATTAAAAGAGGATAATGACTTTTTTTTTTTTTTCGAAGTGGTGCCAGGTCCCTGGGTTTCTTTCTTCTGCCCCAAAGATAGGCTGCATTGATACATCTTGGTCCAAAAAACACTCTTGTTTAAAAGTTCTGTTTCACTGATCTTTTGATTTATTACCAAATAATTTATTGGGCAAACTAGAGGGCAACTTTTCCTGTTGCTGCCAGGGTAAGGGGAAAAAAATTTATGATTCCATATGGCCAGAGAGGGATAATTTCTGTTTCCAAGGAATCTAAGACCGCAGCACTCTTCCACCTCCAGCTGAGCTCTGGAGTCTGTGCCATCTATGCTGAAGGGCCTGGCTTGGTGTTCTGAGGTAGGAACACAGAAACAAACCCTTGGGTCTGAGCTCTCTTTGGGTTCCTGCAGTTTTCTGCTTATGATCAGAAGACTCAAAAGTGCTGTCTAGCCCAGAAGTGTTGTTTCCAACCATGGAAAACTCTAAAATAATTGTGTGTTTTGAGTGGCATCTAGCACTCAACAGGCACTTAATATACACTCACTAATAACATTAGGCCACTCAGCACCAAGCAGGAAGAGAAGGCCATTTCTTTGTTGTTTTATACTTTGGTAATTGATAAAAATAATTGCAAAGCTTTAAATGTTTAGCAGTGATTAGCTAAAATCATCACCTCCAAGCCCTTCCCACTTTGATAAACTCATTCCCAGGAAAATACTCAGAACCTGAGGAACAGCAGGGAAAGATGCCAATAAATGCAGCCCAAAGAGTTTTACATTATCTCCATAAGCTATCTAATCTAGCCATTTTGAATGATCTATGTAAATTAATTACACTTTTTAATTAGGTGGTCTTTTAGCTTGCATATTGAAGTTTGACACTAATTATAGTGAGGCAGGAGGTCACTTGATTGGTATGGGAAACAAGAGGCCTTTATTTCACTGAACTGAAACACTGAACAGTTAATGCTTAGGATTAAAAAAACTGCAAAATTTATGCCAATTTTCAAAATTCAAACTGCACTGCTCTTGTTCATTTTTTTTTTTTTTGACTCAAATCCCCTTCTATGGCTCACTGGGGGTTTTCTTTATAAATATCAGAATGACTTCTAAACACTTAGTGACTCAAAACTATTACAGAGAGTGGGCTGGAAGCTTGAGTTCTGCATTCCTAATGCTAGGAGGGGAAAAGCCCATCCTTTCTGATATTAGTCACATTAAATGCCAGTTAATTGCTAGTGCAGCTGTTTCCAGATGTGACCTTATTTTGTTTCTGCCAGGCAGTTGTGATTTTCATTAACTTCATTTTAAGGAAAAAGAAAACAAACAAAAACTATGCCATACTTTATGTCAAGCCTAATAATGTTCTTTAATTTTAAAAAAAGTAGTCATGGTAGTGAACAGACTGCATTTGATATCTTTAAAATACTTATGTGATATTTTGTGGCTTTTTTCCCTCCTATCTAATCATCATCAGGTACCAGGATTCCAAATTTCCATTCTTTCTCCACATTTTAAAGTCCTGTGCTGTCAAATGGTGGTTGAATGGGTGGGAGTTATGCAAAAAACTTTCCCTAACTTAATGCAATCCTTAGACAAATCAGGATGGCCACATAGAACAGAGTGAACCAAAGTCTCAGCCCAGAGGGCTGCTCCTGTCTGCTGCCATGTTCCTATGGCACCTGCAGTAAGTTCAGTGACCCCACTCCTGGTAGTGATTCCTCCTGATGAGAGGCTTTTCTTCTGCAAGATGCCTGCTATCTCCCACAGCATAAGGGTGCAATATTCTATTCTGTTCCTCTAGCTTTGATAGCATTGTTTTCAAGTTGCACCAAACAGAGCAGTGCAGTAGAAAGGAACCCCTGTCCTGGGCCCTGGGCTTGCTCCCAGCCAGCACTTTCTGCAGAAGATAAGGGGCCAGAACCCCTCCTTCCCTCCACTTGCTCTCTAAGTCCCTTCCACTTCTAGTACTCCCAGTTCTGGCTCTGCAGGGAGTTCTGTTATGTCCAATTCATTGTGGGTTTTTTTGTGTAGACAGTAAGCGCTTAGGAATCAAGGATACAATTTTATTCATTTCTTAATTCTGAACACTCAAAAGCTGAACATTGTAAAGATGAATGAGAGGGAATGAAAATCGAAGACTATGAACCCATACCTTATGTTAACAACATTAGTAGTTGTGGTAGTAGCAACAAACTTCTTGTTTGGAATACAAGCTCTATGAAGTATGGAAGAAAAAGTGTATTTAAATTAAAAAAAATCAGTTACAGTAAAAGACACATTGCTAGTATTTCCTCTCAACCCACCCCCACCCCCCACCTCTTCAAACACACCAGGAATGTCTTTAGCTGCATTCCCTGTCTTTGCTTAGCTGCCTCTAGGTTCTGAATTGACTAAAAGGTTTATCTTTAAATGTCATTTTGAGCCTGAAGTCACATGGTGCTGGATCTGATGAATAAAGTGGATGATGAATAAGTGGTTGAATACAGTGGATTATTAAAAAATAAAAATTTTATGAGTCTACTTTTATACTGGCTGGCACTCTGCAAAGCCATTCACCATATTTCTGATCACACCTTGTAAAGACATGGAGGAGGACCTCCAGAACTGCTTCAGAAAATGGCAAGATGATGGGATAAGTGTGCGTAAAGTGAGGGGAATTAATGGGTGTGCATGTGTCTTTTATTATCATTCTATTTTTTTTTTGGGGGGGTTACCAGGAATTGAACTCAGGATCTTGTGCTTACCAGGTAGGTATCGTGCCACTGATCTATATCTTACTGTGCACCAACTCACTCATGTTCTCTGCTCACAAGGAACCGCTGTCGGCTGGCTCCAACACAAATGACAGCAGTTCATGGCCGCAGAAAACAGTAGAGGAGGAGCAACAGCTGCGGTGTCCATCAAGCCTCTCTCTTCCTTCTTTCCACTGACTGCAAAGACTGGCACTCCACTGCGAAAACTGGAGTGCCTCCAAAGCAGTACCGCTGCTCCTCCAAAGACCAGAACTTCTCCAAGGAAGCAGGGCAGGGTGGCCAGGAAAATTTTCTCAACTCCTTTATATACACTTTTTGTGCTGAGTCGCTCTGGGGTGGCTCATGGCCCTAGGGTGGAACCAATCGCACCCCAGGGTGGGCCCAATCCCGCTCTAGGGTGGAATCAATTGCACTGGCCCATAGTGCCCCAGATTGGGCCCTGTCCACCTGCAGGGCAGGGCCCCCAGGCTTGGAACTACCCTAGCCAATTCAGCTAAGTTGACACAATTTATCAACACCACAAGCACTATGCCTCTGCTGTCACTCCACAGCCCAGGCACCACCCATGCAAGACACCCTGACATCCAAGATCCAAATCCAGGAAGTCCAATGTAAGAACAGAATTTTAAAAGTGGCTGTAGAAAAGCAATAGATCAGTTGTAGAAAAAAATCCACTAAAATTACACTAGATTTCTCAACATAAACCTTACAGCCAGGAGAGCTTGGAGTAAAATGTTTTAAGCACAGAAAGAAAACAATTTCTGTCCCTGTTATATCCTATAAAACTATCTTTCAAATTTAGTGGAGAAATAAAATATTGTCATGGCAAAGGGCATCTAAAGAAATTCATGACCACCAAACCAGCACTCCAAAAAATTCTAGAGGATATGCTAGAAAGAGACAATGAAATGAACAATGACAAACAACGTAGTAGACTGAATATTTCAGGTAGGGTTAGCAGTTAAGTAGAAGGGAAAGACAGAGCATCAAAAACAGGAAAATAAGGCAATGACAAGAAAAAGTCAATACCTACCAGTAAAAACTTTTAATGTGAATGATATCAACAGATTAGCAGAATGAATCAAGAAACAAAATCCAACATGAGGCTTATACAAGAAACATGTTTAACCCCAACCTCGAAGACTAAAATCAAAGATGGAAAACAGTACTTCTTGCAATCAGTGTGTGAAAAAAAAAAAAAAAAGCAGGTGTAGCTATTCCTAAGACAAAGTGGAGTTTAGGCCAAAACTAATCAAAAGAGGCCAAAAAGGGCCACTACTCATTGGTTAAGGGAATACTCCAACAGGCAGAGATAACAATTATTAACATAGAGTAAGTCCCTGACATGAACAAGTTCCATTCTGGGAGAATGTTCCTAAGTCAGATTTGTTCATAAGCTTAACAAAGGGAGTCTCATCTTTGACACAAACATGCAATATAAAACCACCAAACACACATACTGTAAATAAACTATTATCACTTTTAAAGTTACTTTACAATAATAAGGTATACACATGAGCTACTTCTGTGATTTGTTCCCATTTATGAATGTTCATAATTTAAGGTTCATCTGTTATCTGTGAAGGTTTGCAATTTGAATGTTCATAAAGCAGTGATTTACTGTATATGTGTCCAACATCATAAAACTAGTATCACTGAACATTTAAAAGACCAGATAAAAACAAACAGAATTGTGGTGGATGTGATAGTTAACTGACTGTGTCCACTTAAGTGAGAAACACCCAGCTCAATTGGATCAGCATAGTTTTTGGTGTGGCTGAAGGAATTTATTGAAGGCAGAAGATCCCCACCCAGGAAGTGAGTGAAACCAACCAATAGTCTTGGTGCCTGGCTTGAATAAAAGGGAAACAATGAAAGAAGGCTCATTTTTGTTTCTTCTGAGGAGCTCCAGTCTTCACCTTCACTTTGGACACCATGTCTTGGCTCCCAGAGCAGATCCTTTGGCCTCTTGATATGGACTCCTATGGGACAATACAGTGAGCTCCAGGCCCTAGACTGGATCCTTTGGACCTCGAGTGCACAGACAGACCTTTTACACTTTTCTACACCTGACTTTGTGTGTGGTCATTATAAGCCAATCTTGTAAATTCTTACATATTTGTATATCTTGGATTAAGTCTGTTTCTCTAGTAAGCACTGACTGGTACAGTGTGGGACCTCAGTACCCCACTATAACAAATAGACCAACTAGACAAAAAAATCAACAAAGAAATATCATAGTTGAACAAAACCTTCAAAAGTGGATTTAATAGATATCTACAGAGTATTCAATCCAATAACAGAATAAATGTTTTTCTTAGCAGCACACGGAACTTTCTCCAAAATAGATCACATATTAGCCAGTAAAGCAAATTAAGTAAAGGTAAAAAATATTGAAATTGTACAATGCATATTATTACATCATAATACAATGACACTAGCAATCTATGACAAAAGAAAACACAGAAATTATGCAAATGCATCGACCCTAAACAATACACTCTTAAATAAACAATGAGTTACAAATGAAATCAAGGAAACATTTCTAGAACTAAATGATAATACCATTACAACATATTAGAATGTATGGGATAAAATAAAAGCA
Source organism: Octodon degus (assembly GCF_000260255.1). NCBI lineage: Eukaryota > Metazoa > Chordata > Mammalia > Rodentia > Octodontidae > Octodon > Octodon degus. Next base: position 192,020 of record NW_004524814.1, read on the forward strand.
ATCCTAAGAGGGAATCTACAGCTGTGAATGTCCATTTCACAAAAACAATGAGGTATATTATGCACCACAAATTCTTAGAAAAATAAAAATAATCTGGGGCTGGAGAGATAGCTCAGTGGAATAAGGGCTTGCCTGGCAAGCTCAAGGTCCTAAATTCAATCCCTGGTACCGCCAAAAAAAAGAAAGAAAGAAAAATAAGAATAATCCAAACTGAAAGCTATCACAAAGGCAATTATAACTATCAGAGGAAATAAATGAAATTGAGCCTCCCAAAATTATTTAAAAAGCAATTAATTAAAGAATCAATGTTTGAAAAAATAAAATGGAAAAACTCTTAGCTAAAATAACAGACTCTTTTTATCACTCAGGCCCTCCCACCAGCAGGATGAGCAAGTGTCATGGCATCTGTACAGCCAGGAAGCTCCGCAGTCACTGGCGGGACCAGAAGTGGCACGACAAGCAGTACAAGAAGGCCCATCTGGGCATAGCCCTGAAGACCAGCCCCTTTGGGGGTGCTTCCTATGCAAAGGGGATCATGCTGGAAAAGGTAGGGGTTGAGGCCACGCAGCCCAATTCTGCCATCCGGAAGTGCATCAGAGTCCAGCTGATCAAGAACGGCAAGAAAATCACAGCTTTTGCACCCAGTGATGGGCGCTTAGACTTCACTGAGGAAAATGATTAAGTTCTGCCTGCTGGATTTGGTTGAAAAGGTTATGCCGTTGGTGATATTCCTGGAGTATGCTTTAAGATTATTAAAGTAGCCAATGTCTGTCTTCCGGCTCTCTACAAAGGCAAGAAGGAAAGACCAAGATCATAAATTTTGATGATGAAAAGACCTTAGTAATACATTTTCATATTGCAAAACAAAATAAATAAAAAATAACAGGCTCAAATCAATGGAATTCAAAATGAAAAAGGTAAAATCACCACAGACACTGCCAAAATAAAAAAGATCATTAACACCTATTTTGCAAACTTGTACATCAATAAATTGGAGAATTCAGAAGAAATAAATAATTCCTACATACATTCCTTTTCAAAGATGAACCAAAAAGGTTTAAAAACTCTGAATAATTTGATAATAGGCAATGAAATGGAGGCAGTATATTAAAAAAAATTGACCAATGAAAAGCTCAGATCTAGATGGATTTACTGCTGAATTCTATAAAATTTTAGGGAAGATCTAATACCAATACTTCTCAACCTCCTTGATGTAACTTTTATTTATTTTTATTTTTTTGAGGAACCAGGGATTGAACTCAGGCCCTTGCACTTGCCAGGGAAGCGCTTATTCCACTGAGCCATCTCCCCAGCCCTCAACCTCCTTGATGAAATTGAGAGGTACAAGTACTAACAAAGTCATTTCTAGAAGTTGTCATTACTCTGATTTCAAAACGAAAGATACAACCAAAATAGAGAACTATAGACTAATCTCTTCAATGAATACACGTAACAAAAATCCTCAATAAAATACAGGCAAACAGAATGCAATAAATCATCAAAAAGAACATATTCATCACTACCAAGTAGGCTTCATCCCAGGGATAGAAGGATGGCTTATCACACACATTTAATAGATCACATAGATAGAAGCAAGGACAAAAATCACATAATCATCTTAGTAGATATTAAAAAAAAGCTTCTGACAAAGTCTAGTATCTTTTCATGATACAAACTCCTAAGAAAATATAAATAGAAGGATCTTATCTCAAACTAACACAAGCTATTTATGACAAACCAACATCATAATATGCCAACATCATACTAAATGGGAAAAAACTGAAAGCTTTTTCTCTCTAAAATCAGGAACAAGACAACGATGTCCAATATTCCTATCCCTGTTCAATCTAGTACTCAAAACATTAGCAAGAGCAGTTGGGGAAGAAAAAGAAGAGGAATGTGTATAAGAAATCAAGAAATAGAATACAGTAAATCATCAAGAAGATCATACAACATGACCAGGTAGGATTCATCTCAGGGATGGAACGATGGTGCAATATTCGAAAAATCTATAAGTGTAATACACTATATCAATAGAGTGAAAACTAAAAACCACATGATCATCTCAATTGATGCAGAAAAGGCTTTTCACAAAGGCTTTTGACAAAGTCCAACACTCATTCATGTTCAAAGTCCTACAGAAAATAGGAATAGATGGTCTCTAATTCAATCTGATAAAAGCAATTTATGAAAACCCAACCGCTAACATAATCCTAAATGGGGAAAAACTGGAATCTTTTACTCTTAAATCTGGTACAAGACAAGGAAACTCTCTATCACCACTCTTATTCAATATAGTTCTAAAATCATTAGCTACAGGCATTAGACAAGAGAAAGAAATAAAAGGAATAAGAATAGGCAAAGAAGAAGTTAAATTATCATTATTTGCAGATGACATGATATTTTACTTGGAAGACCAAAAAAACTCCACCAAAAAGCTACTAGAATTAATACACAAATTCAGTAGCATAACAAGTTATAAAGTCAATCCCAAAAGTCAATGGCATTCCTCTACACAGACAACAGACACACTGAGAGGGAAATTATAGGAAGAATACCTTTTACAATAGCACCGAGGAAAATGATAACTTGGAATTAATCTAATTAAAGAAGTCAAACATCTTTTCAAGAAAAATACAGTACTCTTTAAAAAGAGATCATAGAGGATTTCAGAAAATGGAAAGAGATTCCATGCTCCTGGATCAGAACAACCAACATTATGAAGATGGCCATACTCCCAAAATTGCTGTACAGATTTAATGCAGTCCCTATCAGACTACCACCAACATACCTCACAGAGGTAGAGAAATCATTCCTAAAATTCATTTGGAACCAGAAAAGACCTAGAATAGCAAAGGCAATCCTGAGCAATAAAGACAAGGCAGGAGGCATTACAATTCCTGACTT
>NW_004524814.1:200311-230961 GCF_000260255.1 Octodon degus
TCCCCCAGCACCACATGCCAGCCAGCCCCGCCCCCTGGTGGGCTGAGCTGGCCACACACAAAATAAATAAATAAATAAAGCAATGGGTTCTTTAAAAAAAAGAAACAAAGTGCGGTACAGGGCTACATGATAAATCCTGAGGGTACTTGACTGACCTTATCAGATACAAAAGTTACATTTCTTGTTATATAGGTCTTGCTTTATCTTGATCTTAACCATCCAGCAAAAAGTATAAAAACGAGGTATATAAAGTAAAGCCATATTACAATGAGCTGTAAAAGGCTCAAGTCAATAACTTCTGAGGCTAACCTACTAATATTATAGACTGCTGGACAGTGTTGTATTGTTTAGCTGAATTAAAACACCTATAGTATTTAGATGCCAATAGAATACCCACCTTTCACAGAACTAAATAAAAAAGGGGGATACAAAAGAACGATCATTTTGTATATATATATATATACAAAATAGGATAGATATACAACTACTTTCGCTTAATTCAATGAGAAGAAAAAGATGTACTAACAGTGTTTGGACAGGATATCCTGCTTGCTTCTTGTACTATGGATAACCACTAAGAAGATAACAATGTACAATGTATTGATTATCGAAACTCTCCTATTAATCAGCTTTGAAACTGGCTCATTCATATTTCTCAATAAAATTAAAATTTAAAAAGAACAAAAAAATAAAGAATATGTACCATCCCAATCCATCTTTTAAATATTTATCACATTATCACAACTAAAAAATTAACATTAATTCACTAACATCAATTGTTCAATTAGTCGTTTCAATTTCCCCAATTGTTTCATATGGAAACAATAGCATTTGACTAAGTTACAAGTACAAACAAGGTTCCCATTTAAATGGGTAGATTGAAGAAACCACATTCTTTCTCCTGAAGAATTTCCATGTTGAGTTTTTTTTATTGCAGTCTTGGGGTGTCATTTCACATATTCCTTTAATCACCCAAGTCTCCTGTGTAGTGTGGTATCTAATTAGACCCACAGACTTGATACTCAGGCAAAAGCACTTCAGAGTTCTGTCACTGGGACAGTGCCTGAATAATAGTGGAGAGCAAAAAAAAAAAAAAAAAAAACCACAAAAAACATGTTGCATAAATTTAATTCTTCAATCAATTTAAGCTTTGTTGTATGGGTTGAGAAGGAATCTACTGTTTTATTAACTAACTCTAATACCATTTGTTGGAATGGAAATTACCCATCATTTTACCACCAGATATAGATGCCACCTTTTCCAGGAACTTACTGATATAACAGGCTGGGTTTTTCCAATGTATTGTCACCTCAATCTTAATGTCAGCTTTATCTTCAATGCGGTAGTTTTAAATTTTAACATCCAACTACAACATCTTCTCTCTCTTCCTTCTCACACACACGGTACATTTTCAAGATTTTTCTTGGATAGTCTCACACTTTTTATCTTTGTAGTTTTGATACTTGTTGCATTATATTTATATAGTATTATATGCAGAATCATTGTGTAAAATTTTCTCACCAACAGTGGATTAGATTTCCTTTTTCTATCTTTATTGCATTGGTATTGGTTGAAAAAACATCTTTGTTATTTTATCAGTCTTATCAATGTTTTCTATTTTTTTTTAATATGGACATATTTGACTTAAAATTTACATTGGCGTGAGAGGCCAAACAGAAGTCTGGCTCTGTTTTTTTTTTTTTTTTTTTTGTTTTTTGTTTTTTCCTAAAAGACTAGCTAGTTAATAATCTACCTTTTTCCAAGGGATCTGAAATACAATATACACATATACAATTGTATGTATAAAAATATATGTATCTCCGAATACGGTCTTCGGGGATCACATCCTCTTTGATTTTTTTATTCTTTGACCATACATTTCATTGTAACTTTTAGCAAGTTTTAACAATGGGTAAAGCTTATTCCTTCTCATCTCTATTCTTTTTCTTTTCTTTTGCCTGTTTTCAAAAATTAAGATTTTTAAAACAATTTCAAATTCTCTTACTCCAAGCTGTCCAAGTACAAATAATGTACTTTATTTTGATGAATTTAGATTAACATAGGGAGAAACCACATTTTGACAATTTTATTTTTCCAGATACATTAAAAAAAAAAAAAAAGAAACCCTTTGGCTCTCAGTGGAGCTCTTTCCCCACTGTACTTGATTATTGCTGGTTTTCAGAAAATATTTGGTTTCTGTGTATTCATCTTTTAAGATTTTTTTTAAAGTTTACTTATTTGTGTGTGTGTGTATGTGTGTGTGTGTGTGTGGCCAGCTCAGCCCACCTGAGGGCGGGGCTGGCTGGCATGTGGTGCTGTGGTTCCTGTGCTTTGCTAAGCTTGTTCTAAGTAGGTTCTTTAGACCACTAAGCCATCTCACTAGCCCTGTGTATTCATCTTGTGTCATAAACTGTGGATTAAAAGAGTTAATTTATTGTCTCACACTTCCACAAATTAGAAGCCCAAAGTCAAGGTGTCTGCACAGTGTGTTCCTTCCAGGCTCTCAGGAGAATGTGCTCCACATCTTCATTTGCGCTTCTGGACCATTCTGGGCCTCTGCGGGTACCTGTGTGACTATCGTTCTCAGATGCCTTCACCCTGTCACCATTCTTCATTCTTATTAGGACATCAGTCATTACCTTGTACAACTCCATCTTTACTTCTTCAAGAACCTTATTTCCCAATACAGTTCCTTTTTGAGATTCCAGAGCTTAGGACTACATATTTTTGAGCAGCATACTTCTATCTTAATAATTGTACACATTCTGTAAATATCCAAGTTCACTTCCTAATTGCTTTCACAAATGACTGTTTCCTGGTCTTCACCATCTGGATATAATGTAAATGTTGCTTATCCAGTATATATTCTTATTTTTCTTTCTTTCTTTCTTTCTTTCTTTTTTTTTTTTTTTTTTTTTTTTTTTTTTTTTTGTCTTTTTGAGACAGAGTTTCACTATGCAGTTCAGGTTGGCCTTGAACTCAAAGCAATCCTCTTGCCTCAGTCTCCTGAGTACTGGGATTATACGTGTGCTCTACCTCACACTAGCTCATTTCTTCCTTTTCTCTACTCTCATTGGTTGGTAAGACATAGCAACAGGTACGAGGTACTCATTACTTCAAAACACTGCTTCCTTATAAAATTAGAATCTGATTACTATTAGAACATTAAAAAAAATTCTTTTGAAAACTACGTATCTTCATCCTTTGTCTACTTTCAATTGAAAGTTTTTTTCACTAATTTGAAAAAGCTCCTGTGCATTACAAATCTTTTGTGATATACTGAAAAACCCAGACTTTGAAAATACCCTACCAACTATCCAGCGGCCAAGAGAAACCACAAAATATTAAAAAGGTACAGGCATATAGTGACATAAATTGAACCTTTCTGTGCAACAGCCCAGTCATGAACAAATCCTCATGCTTTAAGGGCTGGAAGATGAATAATGGAGTGCAGTGTAGGTTATGAAGCACTCTTTAAAATTTCAAGTACAATAATACTTATAATTTGCTTCATAGTTTACCATTGCCTAAATATTCAATTTCTATCCAGTGAAGCACTCAAAGGAACTTCAAGGACAAAAATGATCTGATTAACCCTTTGGTACCAAAGGCTTCACAGTGTTTTCTGCCTCACACATGTCAAATTTCTACTGACACTTGCAAGCCCCAGTTTGCCATCAAAGAAAGGATTAATCTGTCCTTGGTTTATCTAAATGATCAAATAATAAGATTTAAGTGATAACCAGCTGTAGGATATGTCCTTATTAAATCTGATAGGATACTTTAAAAGCCAAGTAATGTAATGAAGTTTGCAAAGTGATTTAGATTAAACAGGTTTGACTGCTCAATTTGGAAGAAATTCAGTGCACAGGTATGAGTATGAAGGCAATTTTTAAATATTAGGCTTTGAATGCTGATGACCAGAAAGCTAAGATAGTAAATGAACATTATATTGTTTTCCTAGGGGTTTTTTGGTTTGGTTTTTTTGCAGAACCAGGGATTGAACTCAGGCCCTTGTGCTTGCCAGGGAAGCACTTATTCCACTGAGCCATCTCCCCGGCCCCACATTATATTGTTTTAACAATTTTCATTGCTCATCAACTAAGTGTGTGCTTATTTTAACACTTTCCTCTACCCCAAGTTCCTTCTTAAGGAGCTGTTTCTACTATGAACCCATGCAACACAGGCTGGAGGAAACCCAATTCTTGGGGACTGATAGTAGAAAGTGTCTAAGCTCAGCCAAATGCCTGTCCAGGACCACGCAGGGTCTACTCTGTACAAAGACTGCTCTCCCAACTAACCAAGAAATGTGTAAGTGAAGAGGCCAGGCCTTTGAATGCATTCAATAAAAAGTTTAGCCTGTATTTGGTCACCTCACATATCCCAAATTATCTTTTCAGTTGCTCACTTTACTTCAAAATGATGCACCCTTTATTATATAAAGAAATACAGGTAAGTCAGGCCTACTGCGCAAAGCTATCACTTGTATGCCTTTGTTTTGCATATCTTCTCTCTGGAGTCTTTGTATTTGTGCCAGAATTAAAGGCACTTTACAAATGCTGAATGATATTTGACCTTGACACTTTACACCTATAACACGTCTAACTTTGCACACATTCACTGAGTCAACTAAGTGAACATGTACATACATTCATCACATACAAAATTCGTACAGAATTTTCATAAATATTACTGTGTTCTAGCACCATTTTTCTAACCCAATATCATGTGTTGAAATCAACTAATGGTCATGATCACTATTAAAAAGATGAAACAACAGAAAAATTATTAGTTCATACTAAGAATACATGGTATTTTATGCATGTAATGAGTCACAATGAAAAATGTATTATTTTGGCTTATGGACAACAGTTTAAAAAGCACCATATTTTAAGTGTGTTAGTAACATGATAGGATTTCTCTTAGCATTCTTTCACTCCAGAGGTTACAGATATTCTTGCTTTTCATTTTCAGACTACAAATATTAATTGAGCAACTGCTATGTATTGGTTGGGTATCAGGTGTTGGGGCAGTTAGGGGAAAGCAAATTACTTTTTTCTTAAACCTATTACAGTTATGTAATCCTAAAAACAAATAGTTAAATCAACTACAACTGATCTATTGAAAGTAGAAAGTACCCCTCCTGATGACCATGAAATTTAAACAGGATAGGCCAAAAGTTCCCCCAAATAAATCTTTCAAAGAATGTTAAATGTCTCATGTTTCTTATTAATTAATATTCACTAGAGAGAAATCCAGTATATAAAATCTGTAGTTTAGACACAAATTCTCTAGGGACGTTTTTCTTTTCATCTACCTGCTCAATGGTACGTTTTCTTTCCTAGGCTTTCTAGCAAGAAAATGATTTTTCAGCAACCAAGGTTTGGGGCCTAGCTCCAAAATTTCTCTTCAGAAGTCTTCTCTGGAAAGACAAACTATGTATGACCTCTTGGCCTTTTGGCTAAGATCAAATGTGGAAAGACAAACACATTTTACTTTGTAAATGTTTTGCTCACTTCAAGCTTTGATAAAGCAACCGATATATGAAATTAGGCAGAAGACTGAGATATTCTACATTTTACAAAATAGTAAAAAACTTTAAAATGAAATCTTTTTAGAAATAGGCTCCCCTCACCCCAAGAAAAAGCCAATCAGTTGGTCTGGTACTAAATATAAATTCAAAATAATTAAAAGAATTTAATTCTCTTGGTACTCAAATCTCTAATACTGAGCATTAGTATCAGATTTTATACTGTGATTGTAGCTATTTCTTTTTTTAAAAGTTTTGTGTGTGTTTGTGTGTGTGTGTGTGGCCAGCTCAGCCCACCAGGGGGCAGGGCTGGCTGGCATGTGGTGCTGGGGGATTGAACCGCGGTCCCTGTGCTTTGCTAAGCTTGTTCTAAGTAGGTGCTTTAGACCACTGAGCCATCTCACCAGCCCTGTAGCTATTTCTTTTAAATGGCATGGAAGATATTTGAAGATGACATTCCAATTTAGAAGTGCATCTGACATTTTTTGAAGTAATTTTTACTATCTAATAAATAATTCTAAGGTTTATAACAACAAAAACTTTACAAATAACAAAGATTTTTTTACTTCTTTGACCCTGAGATTCCAAATATTCTTTGCAGTGATCTCAAACTTCACAAATCAGATAAATCATATTAGCACTGTAAATACTTTTTTTTTTCTTCTATTTGTAAGTTTTTAGATTTAAATGTTATTTAATGCTAGAGATATAGCTCAGTGGCACAGCGCTTGCCTAGCAAGCTCGAAGTCCTGAGTTTGATTCCTGACACCAATAAAAAAAATAAAAAATAAAAAAATTTAATAAGCCAGGTATGATGGTACATGGCTGAAATTGCACTACTTGAGAGGCTGAGACAGGAGAATTGCCCCAAGTTTGAGTCCAGCTTGAGCTACACAGTGAGTTCAAGGCCAGTCTGAACTATGCAGCAAGACCCTCTCTGAAACAAAACAAAATAAACCAAAAACACACACACAAATGTTATTTAAAGGGATAGTGAGATAGCTCAACAGTCTAATCACCTGCTTTGGCAAGCACAGGGACCAAGGTTCAATCCCCAGTCCCACATGCCATGCTGGCCCTGCCCACAGGGCATGCTGAGCCAGTGACTGAGTTTGGGCATGGTGACGTATGCCTGTAATTCCAGTGCCGGGAGGCTGGAAACAGGCAAGGTCACTATGACTCGGAGCTGTGTAGTGAGACGCTGTACCAAATACATAAATGTAAAAAAAGTTATTTTAAACCATTTAGGTTCATAATTACATTAATGCTCAGTGATCAGGCTGGTAACAGAAGTTTCACCCACTTGTTCTAGGTACAGTATTTGGAACACTACATGGAAAATAAATGATTAGGTAATGGTTTGCTTATTTATTTATTTAGAGAAGGTCTCATTGTATAAGTCCAGGCTGGACCTGAAGTCACAGCCTCTCAAGTGCTAGGGTTATAGGCATATGCCACCATGCCCAGCAGGTAATGGGTTTATAATTATACTGGTCGTTTTGTGACAAAAGTATTTGCAGTCCAGATAATCATTTGGCTCTGGCCTGCATATCCTAGAGCTGCTTTCTATCTTCCCATTCTGTGTTCAGTGATGTTATGTCAACAGCTTGAAACTGGTCATGGTAGGAGTACTTCAACTGTGGGAACTGGCAACAGCTGCACATTAGAGTTTCCTTTGCCATTTTAGAGAGTCTCTAAACATTTTCTAGAATATTGCTAATAACAGTTGGTATTCTTTTAAAATATAATTCAATTCTTCATTGTTCATAAGCTTACTTGAAGACCTAAATGGCTGGTATTTCCTGTGTAAATCTGAAATGCTTTTTACACATTTATCCTTTGCAGTACTGGAAATGTTACACTTTCATTGTGAAGGGATAACTATGTGAGTTCTTCCTTTATCAGAGTTGTATTCTATTCAAAATAAACTGCTTAAAAGATGTGTTTTTACCTAAGAAAAATACAAGATATTTTATTTATAACTCATTCCACATTTATGAAAACAAAAATATTTTAAAAGAAAGATTTTAATTATCTGCCAAAATGTCTGATTTAATAATAAAAGATTAATTAAAATTTTGCAAAGAATTAAATAAACAATTTTATTAGATGAACTCATTTATTTGACACATTAAATTATGCAAAGAAAAATATTTGCAAATGCATAAAAAGAATCCCATTCTCTTACTACTCAAATACCCAGCAGTGGTAAAAACAATGAACTGTAGAGTGGACCCCATGACTTAATGCAAAAGCATTGTACAGAAAAATTTCAGGCTTCTAATTTCACTGAATCCAAAACTACACGCGCTTCTTTATATTCCTCGGCTTCTTCCAAGTCTTTTTCACTTTCCTGAAATGAAATACAATGAAAATTAGGTTTATCCTTCTGAATTGTGAGTGCTTTGCTATTTCCCGAAATAATACAAACCATTAATGGAAATAACTCAGGAAACAGAAAAAGGAGTCCAAGCCTCTTCAACACGTACCACAGCTCTGTTACATCATTAGAGGGAAAGGGAGGAAATAATAGGCTTTGTTTCCACTGTATATTTTCATGTAATATATTCTCATAATGAATTAATATTGAAAAGTTAATTAAAAAGCCTCAAAAATTGAAAGCAATTTTTATTTTCATTTTGTCAATATATCAGCAGCATACAAAAGACTAATAAAAGATACTACTGTGTTCCAAATATGACAGCACTCAAGTAAAAATGAAATACAATGAAAATCAGGTTTCATCTATAATTTCAACTACCCATAATTTCAAAGGTGACCACACTAGAGTTAAGCAATATTTGAATTAGAAAAGTGAATTATCTGTTTGTTAATGAGATGTCCTACATGAAAAGAAACAAAATGTTAATATCTATATTTTCTGATTTTTAAACAGTGAGTTTTTCCATGAGACCGATACATAGGAAAATAATACTTTCTGATGGTAACACAAATATCTAAATTTTTGTACATTGAAAAATTTTATTTTGAAATTAAATTACGGTCTTAATTTTACAGTTTCAAATGAAATTATTCATGTCAATTCAATAAAAGATGGAGATACATAGTTATAAAGAAGGAATAAGGTATTTAGTATGAAAATTTAAAACCAAAAGACTGAGAATTTGCTTAGCTCACACAATAGACAAGGATTTTTAAACTGGTACGTTACACTTTAAACACATTGGCATTTTCTTTTAGCAAATTTAAGCTCTCAGAGCACAGTCACTGTTGAATCTATCTTCATACACATGAGTATACCATCCAAAGATATATTTTTTCAAAATACCACATTATTTCCTCAGATGCAAGATTCATCAAAAGAAAGAAAAAACATTTAAATTGTTAGGAAATACAAATGGTGCTTTTTATGTAGGTTTTCCTTTCTTTCTTTCTTTCTTTCTTTTTTTTTTTTTTTTTTGTAGTGCTGGGGATTGAACCTAGAGCTTATGCATGCAAGGCAAGAGCTCTGTCATTGAGCCACACATCCCCAGCCACATATGTAGTATTTTAATTCAATAATTATTTCTTATCTTCTGTTACAAAAAATCTGGCTTCTTTTTTTGGCTAACAATTATCATGTGTCTAAGTTTTCTATACAAAACTGTGGAATTCTATGCCAAAATTACTGTAAAATGAAATATTTTTCTTCTGTTGATGTCCTAACTTGGTGAGAAAACAAATCCCATTGTCATTCAATGATTATATAAGATCATACAGAAAAAACTTTATTTTTGTAATCTAGGGAAATGACTTATGAATCAGGAAAAGATAGCTGTGTACCTACTAAATAATATCAGCTTAGAAAATATAAATGTAAAATAAGATCAGTAAAAGAACTGTTGAAATCGTCAACCAGTGAATGGCAACAACTGCTTGTATAAAATACTATGATTTTTCTATTAAGAAAAATAGCTTATTTATAGTTAGAATCATTTATAAGCTGAGTCAATCACTATATCACAAACCATTTATACCACTAAGAAAGATAATAGGTTACCTACCCCAAGTTCTTATAGCTGCTGCCCACATTATCTGTATTTACTCCTCTTTCTCAAACTGACTTAGAAGCTGAAAGAATTCCAGATCCTTGTAAGAGTTCAAGTTCATTTGAAACAATGGATCTTTTAAAATTTCAAACAGTCAACTCTTAACGTCAAAAAATCCTTATATATCCAAAACCAGATAAAGATACTATTGAACAATATTAGTACTAGGGACACCTGCTATCATAATTCAAAGCTGAGTGAGTTTAAGTAAGTACACTAAACATGCTTGAAAACTATTCTTACTGGGGTCAGAAATCAAAACATTTATAACCCATTTATTATTTGAAAGTATGCTCATATACATGGCTACTGAATTAAAAATATCCCTAGTTAAGTATTAAATAATCAAAATTTTGATTCTAAATGTATTAATTTGAAAAAAATTAAACATAAAGTCAGAACAATCTTTACTTACTAATATCTGCTGAAGGTCAGTATATGCTGCCTCTAACCTGCGCTGGCAATCTGGGATCATCATCCGGGACTCTTGCAGGATCTCTGCCTATAATGAGAGTATCTATGAGATGTGTAGAGAGGATAGGATTGTATCTGTTTAGCTCGCACCTCGGTAAATATCTAGTAATTAAATGGCTCAATATTTTAATTTAGATTGTGTTTATTAGAAGAAAGACTATGGTACTGTAGAATACAAAGTGCAAATTTTAGAACTTCTAGTAAGTTTTTTGGTTTTGTTTTTGGTAACTACCTTCTCATGGTAAGTGAAAATTAACTGGAAAAGCTTTTTCAAAGAGCAGTTTTTTTTAAAGGCCATTTAAAATAGACTATTTCCCCTGCTGTCACAAAGCACCTTTATCCAAAATGGGATCAGCTGGTTACATAAATATCTCCTGCATCTTTTGAGTAATAAAGAAAAACAGTGTTCAGATAATATCACATGGAGATAATTACTGCATGAAAAAAGTTATTGAGTTATTGATCACATCGTGTGCACACTGCAGGAGGTTCTCACTGAAAGACAGAGGTAAAGAAAAATGAAAAGCAAAGACCAGCGGGTTCATATTTTTGATGCTTATCATGCATAAAAAGTTATTACTTATCCTTGTGCTTCATTTTAGAAGAGAGATTATTCTCACCATGCAGTTTGAGCCAAATTACCAATGTGGCAGCCCTCTGAATCTTAACTTCTTGCCTATTCCTCTTGAAGACAAACATTACAGAATTAAATGCAGGAATATTTATATAACCTAGAGGACATTTTTGGATTTAAGATATACTATTCAAAGCTGGACTGTAACGTATCAAGTCATAAAAGAAAAAACATGAATCAATGACTGGAAAACCCAATCACTAAGTTAATGTCAGATGTGGCAGAGAAAATAAGACTTCTTAAGGTGGCAGGAAGCCTTATTTCCTTAAACCAGACTCAGAAAGAAACACACATCATCTTAACATTTACTTCGAAAAAACAATGTTTGATTAAATGCCTTCTGAGAAATAGGTACAACATATGAACATTTATAAAAATTTATCAGGTAGCTCACATAAAATAAAAAGGAAAGATAATTTAATGATAAAAGTATCAAAATACCATATTTTAATAAAACCTTTAGTATCACTACTTTCATCCCTTTCTCAGTAGTTTTGTCAGAGCTCACACTGCAAACAAAAATCAGAATTATGATGTACAAAGATGTTCTCTACCCGTATTTGTTCTCTCAGGGGGAAATGTTGCTGAACTCACAATTCCTACTTATGAGGCACAGGCTAAACATTCCAAACACGAGACTGTGACCTTTAGAAGCTTACCACGCTATGTTGAAACAATTAATCACTGGCACTAAAATTGTTTTTGCATTATCTGATTAGTTCAAACACATGTGAAAAATAAGTAACAGGAATACTTCAGATTTCTTCTATGGAATTCTTTTAGAATAATATATAAATTTAGTAAGATGAAATTAATACAAATAATCAGGTCAAACCCATGATAAGTCAAGTGAATATTTACAAGATTTTTTGGAAAGCTTTATGCTTACTGAATTGAATCAATGTTCTACAAAATAACTTCCATTCATTATTCTGTTATTACAAAATAAGCATCTTTTGTTTATCTGAATGAGATTCTGACTTACACAAGGCCAATGTTCAGTCTCTAAAATCTACCCCAATTCATTCAGTAAGTTTACACTGAATCCTCTGTATCCACATGTTTTACATCTGCAGATTCATCAACAATGGATTGAAAATAATTTTTTAAAAAATTGTATGGGGGGGGGATTATATCTGAGTTCAGTTCCACCTTGAACTACAGAGTGGGACGCTTGACTCAAAAGACCAAAATGAAGTAAAATAACAAAACAAAACAAATCCAAAACAAACAATGCATTTATATTGAACGTGTGCAGATTCTTCTCCTGTCATTATTCCCTAAACAACTGAGCACAAAAGATACTGACACAGCATTACACTGTTTTAGCCACAGAGCTAGTGAGCAGCCCCAGCTCCTAGTACCGCCCGAGGGTTCTGGAGGCAGTCCTCAAAGACACTGAAGATGACTGCATATCTGCAAGAGGTCAGCACAGGGAATAAAAGGTGAAAAAGAAGTCTCTGTTCTCTGCTCCAGTACAGTGTAACTATGAAAGTAAGCATCTGATACTGTTTCAAGAAGACCAGGCTATGGAAAGCCAAAGGAATAATGAATGATGAAAGTATGACCCAGACACCACAAACCATTACCTCCATCAAAGCTACAAATCATATGCTTTTCTTCGTAGTAATGAATCAAAATGGACAAGAATAACTTAAAAAGACAGTATGAGGTGTGGGGTGAAGACCCACCCTCAAATACCTGACCTTAACTAAATGTACATTATCTTTCAAAGTACCTCCCTTGGGAAGTAGGCCCTCAAATGAATGGTGTGTCTCATTAAAATATCTGAATAAGCTGGTAGTTTATTATGTTTGTCTTGCCAAGTCTGAGGTAAACTCAGACTTTTAGCACAGACTGAGAAGTACAATGACCATCAGAACAAGAAGGATAGCTCAGCAGATTAAAGTGCCTGGTTAAGCAGACGCAGGGGCCAGGGGTTCCATTCCGGGGCCTGCATGTCGGCCCCACGCCCAGGCCCACGCTGAGATGGCGAATGAGACTGGGCAAGGTGGCGCGCATGCCTGTAATCCCAGCCCTTGGGAGGCTGTAAACAGGAGAATCACTACAAGTCTGATCTAGTAGTGAGACCCTGAACACCCTATAGACCCTTCCCTAAAATACAGGGGGAAAAAAAAAACCAAAAAGGATGTAATCCCATTGATATTTAATTGTTTTTGGGCTGGTGAGATGGCTCAGTGGTTGGCAAAGCACAGGGACCGCGGTTCAATCCCCCAGCACCACATGCCAGCCAGCCCCGCCCCCTGGTGGGCTGAGCTGGCCACACACACACACACACACACACACAATAAATAAATAAATAAATGTTTAAAAAAGATATTTGTTTTTAAAGTAAGTTGTATCTTCTCTGGGTAGTTATTCAGTAAAATGGAAGTTGGGGTGGGGGAGCTAAACAAACCTCAGGTTATAAAAATAATTAAATTGCTGAACTAAAATTTTATCAATTTCCTTAATAGCCAAACATATATAAATTGGAAAGAAAATGCCTAATTAATAAATCTTCATTTTTTGAAAATGAAGAGTTCTGTAGAATAATCTCTCTACTGTTAAAAGTCTTTGGTTATCACATGATTGGGACAAGGATTAAGCTTTAACTGAATCATTCGAAATATTGGCTATCGGCTTCTCTATAACCAAAGGTAACTACATTAGTCTGACAGACTGAAATGGAGTCATCTACAGATTACTGAACAAGGGTTCAGTCTTTTTCTTTTACAATGTGGTAAAATGTTAATATGCTCACATGCCCAAAAATCTATTTGATTTTTGTTTTGTAGTTACTGCCTAAGTTAAGATTATAAGAAACCCATATATTAAAAATCATTTAGGCCCTTAAATTCCAATGTAGCAGTAGTTAATTTCCATGTAAATAGTATAAATAGTATAAACTTTTCTTAACACTTGTTAAGAAAAAGAATTTAACTGGCCTCAATTGATGTCTACAAGAAACGCACTTTATTATTTTATTTTATTTTGTTTTTTATTTGGTACCAGGAATCAAACTCAGACCTTGCACTTGCCAGGCAGGCACGGTGCCACAAAGCTGTATCTCCAACCCCCAGAAACTCACTTTAAAAAATGAAACATAAAAAAGGATGGAAAAGGGCATATTATGCAAATATTAACTTAAAAAAAAGCATGTACTGGGTATGGGGCACATGGCTATAATCCCAACTACTCAGGAGGCTGAGGCAGGAAGACAACTAGTTAGACACTCTCCAAAAGAAAAATGAAATACAACTTGGGATGTAGCTAAGTGGCAGGGTGCTTACTTAATGTATGTGAGGCCCTTGGTTCAATTCCCAGTACTGGAGGTGAAAAAAAACACACAAGTGGATATATTAATATTGAGTAAAGAGGGCTAGCCAGATAGCTCAGTGGACTAAAGCTCCTGCTTAGGCAGGCACAGGGACCAGGGTTCGATCCCCAGCATGCTGTGCTGGCCCCACCTGTGGGGTGCACTGAGACAGCAACTGAGACTGGGCATGGTGGTGTGCTCCTGTAATCCCAGCACTTGGGAGGCTGAGAACAGAAGGAACACTACAAATACGATCTATGCAATGAAATCCTATACACCCTGTACTAAATACATTTTTTTAAAAAATGGATAAAGTAGAATTTAGAGAAAAAAATGGGTGGGGGTGGGACAAAAGAAGTAAGTGATATTATCATAAAAATTTAAAAATCCATCAAGAAAATATAGTGATCCTAAATTTATATGCACTAAACAACAGAACTTCAAAATACCTAAAACACAAAGTGCCAGAAATGAAGGGAGAAACAAATCCATATATCTAGTTGGGACTTCAATACATCCTCTCCTCTTTAATAACTGATAAATACAAAAGAATCAGCAAAGAGATGACAGAATCAGACAAACTACCAGCCAGCAAGTTGTAACTGACATTTACACAGCTTCTGACTTAAAAGAGCAAAATGCTGTATCTAAGAAGGAAGGACACAAGTACTAGAGAGCACCTGGGAAACAACTGCTACCCCAGACCACGTTCTGGGTCAACTAACAGCAACAAAAATGAAACAAAGCTAGAAGAAAGGAAGCCATACACAACATGTTTTCTGTAGTCTGGGTAACAAATTTGATAACAATATGTAATATAATAACTAGTCTTGTTTTGAAGTTGTATGCCATTTTTATTGTTTTATGTTGCTTTTTGTCTTTGTTCTTATAATTTGGGTTTTTTCTCTCTCTAAAAAACCCCTGAAAAATAAAACTGTCTTCTTGTAAATGACATGATTGTCTAAGTAAGAAATCAGAAATCTACAAAATCAAAAAAAACTTAGATTAAGTATTTCTTCAGCAAGGTTTCAGGTTAGTAAGACACATGCACACACAAGTCCCTTGCATTTATGTATCTAGCCACAAATACTATGTGGAAACTCCTCCAAAGAAAATGATCAGGATCCATGGGCTGAAGATGACAACATGCTAAGGAAGGAAACAAAACCTAAATGAACTGAAGGGACTGCTCTGCTCACCCACCACAAACTTGAAAAAAATGACACAAATTCTTCCCAAACTGATCTGCAGGTTTGACAGAAGTTCCATCAAAAGGTAGAGAAACTAAAAAATCTGTCTTCACATCAAAACTACACAAATATGTGGCACTGCTTTCTTCCTAACAGCCAAAACCTAGAATAATCTCAATGCCCCTCAATGGCCAAACTGTACTACATTCACACCATGAACTCCTACTCAGAAACAGTCAAGAATAAACTACCCAGAAACATCAATAGACAGAAAATGCTATTCTATGTGGAAGAGACAATTTTAAAAAGTTACATACTGTATGGTTCTATGACATGTCATATGACATCCTTTAGATGGTGTAATTACAAGCACCTCGGCTTAGGTGGTAGCTAGAGGCAGTGTCGGTAGCTATAAAAATGCAGACTGAGGGAGCTTTGTGGTAGTTTGTCATTACTATGGCGATAGTTATACATACTACGTATGACAAATCTGCACAGAATTACATGCATACACAAAGCAAACATCATCGCACACGAATGCACCATGGAACTAGTAAAATATGAGCAAGCCTGTGGTATATCGATGTCAATTTCATGGTTCAGACACTATTATGATTATGCAAGATTCTAACATTAGGAAAGGAAGAACAAAGGATGTATGAAATGTCCCTGAGTATTTTTTTTCAAACTCCTATTAACCTGTAACAAAAAAATAAATGTAGTAACAGAATACTATTTATAACCTTGAGTATATATAAAAATACAGGTTCCTTAATAACTATGATGTTACCTGTAAGATAGGATTTGGAAATGGGACATACTATTTTTGCACTCCATGTAATTTAAACCTCATTCTAACTATAGTGCTATTTTAACTATAGTGCTTATTTTATTTTACTGGTGACTAAAAGAATAAATTGGCAAAAAAGAAAAGAAAAAAGAAGTGAGGACACTAACTATATGATTATGAAAATAAGCTTGATGGGGTCCAAGGCAGACATGGATTAAATAAAGCTGTGTACTCTCACATTTTCCCACTAGATGTAATAATAAAAGACACTAAAATATACAAAAGTAATATTCATCATTAAAAAAATTAAAAATGTAACATCTATTTGGAGAGGAAGGAGTTCATAAAGATCAACATTTGGGGTACAAAGCTATATACAGCATATTTGTCTACTAATGCTCTGGAAAACACTGGACACACAATGTCCTTTATGTACAAAGTGCTGTCCATATATAAAGGAAGGCAGGCTCTGCTACTGGCTCAAGAAAATAAGAAGATTCTCCTGCTGGACAGAAAAATAAAGAGGAAGTTTTAGGGACTGACACATGTTCCTCCTGCACTATAGAAAGCAATTATGTACAGAAAAATTCATTTTAAGTGATTTTGTTGATTAAAGTTTGGAGTCACTGCCATTAGTGTACATGTAAGCAGATATTTTTGAGGTTTGTTTTTTTTTTTTATTTTTTGCTTCATTTTTTGCAGAACTGGGGATTGGACTCAGACCCTTGCGCTTGCCAGGGAAGCACTTATTCTACTAGCCATCTCCCTGGCCCCCGTTTTTTATTTTTTAATACCATGCCTAAAAGAGTAACTACTTCAGTGTTTAACATGTAGCACATGTCCAATAAATTCTGCTAAGTAAATGGGACATATGGGTTCTTTTTAAGGCTTACTTAATGAAAGTATGATTACCTAGAGAGGGATTATTGATAGGGAAGCTGAAAAATTATTCATACATGTGCAAAGACAGAAAGGTTAAACAAAAGACTGAGGAATGATTGTAGTAAATTAGGAAGAAAACGAAGAGGTTGTTCTGCCAAATACACCCATAATAAAATAGTTTTCCAAGGAAAAGGATTTACTTGTGTCAACTGCTGTTGAAGTACACATGCTGATTAGTAAAAAAAGAGTGATGACAACATCACTGATAAGTGTACCACACCAGAAGCAGGCTAAGGCATATAATCCATATGCACAGGAAGGAAGGGAGTATGGGTATAGACACAGGCAGGTTTCTATGATTTCTCAGTGAGAATGCAAGGATGCTTCCCTACAGCCTCTAGATATTTTTTCAGAAATCATGGAGTTAAAATTCAATAAATGCTTCAATGGAATACAGAAGGTACCATGGAAATGTAAAGACTGCCACACTTAAATCAGTATAGAAGCAGGCATAAAATGTTTACAGGGTGAGCAGGAGAGGATGGGTAAAAGTAAAAAGAGCAACCAAGATGTGCAAAACCTCAATGGCAAAGAAGAAAAGCATGTTCAGGAAGCTCAGAAGTAGAAACAGAGGTGCAGGTAAGGACTGATACGACAGAAGTTACATAAGTACATGCTGAAATCAGCAAGGCCTAAGGAGATTGAACTTTGTTATGAGGCACTTTCAAGTAGCCCCTGAGAAGCACAATGTGTATTTTACTTTGATGATATTCACATACCAGTTTAAGGAATATAGTTCTGAATTTTTTTTTTTTTTTTTGGAACCGGGGCTTGAACTCAGGTCCTTGCGCTTGCCAAGTAAGCGCTTATTCTACTGAACCATCTCCCTGGCCCCCAGTTCTGAATTTAAATATATAAGTATATTCAGTAAAAGATTACCCTATGTAATGCTCAGGACAGTATAGTTTACAGGTTCAGAATGCAGATTCAACTAGATCCAGAATTCTTGTGCTCAAATTCTAGCTATGTCACTTAGCTGTAGCTGTGGACAATTATTTCACCTGTGCTTCAATGTTCCTATCTTTTATTTTTATTTTTTTTGTATTTTTAGGGAAGGGTCTACAGGGTATTCAGGGTCTTACCACCACTAGATCGGACTCATAGTGACCTGCCTGTTTACAGCTTCCCAAGAGCTGGGATTCAGGCGCGCACCATCACGCCCAGTCTCAATTGCCGTGTCAGCGCACCCTGGGGGTGGGGCCGGCACAGCAGATCTTGGGATTGAACCCCTGGCTCCTCCATCTGCTTGCAGGTACTTTACTCTGCTGAGTTATTTGGCTGGCCTTCAATGTTTGTATCTTTAAATGGATGTTTTAATGGTGAAAAAATAAATAATAATACCATCTCAGAGGCTACTGTAAAGACATCTGATGTTCTGTATACATTAGCTTTTACTGGTTAAGACAAAACTTTACCTGCTTTTTAATGGCATAATTTTCACCATCTTCAGCTTTCATTTTTTCAATCTTTTCTTCTTGTTGTTTTGCTTCTTTTTCATACATCACTTTTTCTTTGACTAATCTATAAATAAGCCAAAAATATTTCAGAGAATTAGCTTTTTCTCAAGAGAATAAACCAGAAGAACTAAGTTATGTAAATATAAAGTATATTTAAAATATTGAAGTCAATAGACTAGGTGTAGGAGAGGGAAACAAAATACAATGGTCATTGATACAAATACAAATGTGATGACTGTTATGCTCTTAAGTCTTCTAGCAAAGTATAAAATTTTTATTTTTATTTTATTTATTTTTGTGGTATCAGGGATTGAACTCAGGACCTTGTGCTTGAGATGAGCCGGGCGTATGCTGCTGAGCTATATTCCCAGCCCTTAAAATTTTTATTTTTAAAATTAAAAACCCATCCAAAAAACCCCCCATCCAACTATATTTACAATGTGAAAACAATATTGAACACTATTATGTTCTAACATTTCTGTCTTGTTTTCGTTTCGTGTTATGTATGTGCTGCTGGGGAATGAACCTAGGGCTTCATAGACACTGGGCCAAGAGTTTTCCACTGAGCTACACTTCTACCCCTTCCCCCCACCTTGCCTTTGGACACAGAGGCTAGACCTGAATTTGTGGTTCACCTGCCTCAGTCTCCCAAGCAGCTAGAATTACAATGATGTGCTATCACTCTTGACCCATGCTGTCTGTTTTATTGAGGTTTACCAAAGCCATATCTATATACTTGAAACAACACAAATACAAACATTTAATTTATTGGAGGGGGGAAAAATCCTCAGTATAGTGCACACCAAATCCCAAAGATCAGATTATTTTCAGTAAGAAAACTGCTTACGAAATATTTATCACACTTCCTTTTATGCTAAACTTTCCCTGTCCAAGTAACTAGGACAGGTAATTTACATGTGGTTCTCTCACAGACAGGTATGGGAAACAAACCAGTATATATTTATTAAAGCAAGAAAATGTACTGATGCACATCAGGAAGATGTGGGGTTTGTTTGTTTGTTTTTTTGAGACAGGGTCTCACGGTGTAGTTCAGGCTGGCCTTGAGTTACTATGGAATCCAATCTGGCCTACAACTCATGGTGATTCTCCTGCTTCAGCCTCCCAAGTGCTGGGATTACAGGCATGCACTACCACTCCAGGCCAGAAAGATTTTTGATAATAAAGAATAGTGCCACAAAAGTTCTACTGACCATTCTTTAGATAAGCAAAACTCAATTGAACATAATAAAACAATCTTCCCTAATTCTGGTTAATCAAAGTTTTAATATAATAGAAGTATACGCCTCCCAAATGTTAACATTCCTATATACACATTACCTAAGGAGCAAAAGAAAAAGCTTTCTAATCCAGACACATTAAAAAGCAGCTTTCTCCACCGGGCTTGCTAACTTATTTCAGACTCATGTTTGGTGGAATGCAAATTAAAATCTTACTTAGGACATGGTGACTTTTGTGTAATTATTTACAATGGAGATTTTTTAAAAGAACATTTTACTTTTTATATTCTGAGTGGACTTAATAGAAAGGTTTACAAATCTCTAAAGCAAAGCAACACAGACACACACAGACACACAGACACACAGACACACAGACACACACACACACGAACCCTCCCTCCCTTAAATTCCTGTTAATAGTTCTGGAAGGATTTTAAGTCAAGATTTAAGTCACCACACACTAAATACCAAAATGTTCCCAGTCTGAAGCATTGAGATATGTTAGGAAGGCTCATCCTACACTTCAGGGCCCTGTATGACTTCTATAGATGGAAGGAAATACAACAAAACATTAACAATAGAAACAACAGACACAATTGATATATTCATGGTCCTCACATAGTGAGTGAAAACACTGAAATTCAAACTGAGTTATAAATGTTGTTACCATGATAATTATAAACAAGAAAGAAACATATTCACAAGACAAATTAGAAAGGAACATACAAGTCTAATCTTTTATTACTTGAAAAGAAAGGCCCTCAAAGTTTGGGAGAGAAAAAGTCAGCTTGGGTGTAAACAGAAGCTTCTATTGTCTTTCAAAACGTATAAACACTACAATATTTAACAAAAAGATGCAAAGAGTAGACTCTTATCTCTGAGTACACTTTAGCTGTATTCACCAACTTTCTGGAATAAAGATGCAATTAAAAAGAGAACTACCTAATAGTTGCATTCTCTAAACTTTCTCCTTTTACAACACTACTAGTTAAAATAAAGTAGTAAGTTATTATATCATGAAGGCATAAATGAAATTATTTTCCATCCACCTTAAAAATCCACACCTACTAAAATACAACATAGCAACTTTAAAATCTTCATAAAATAATTAAAATATTAAAGCTTTAAAATTATTATGTGAGGAAAATAAGTAGGAGCCATAGAAAGGTTAGCTTTAAGGAGAAATATAAGAAATGACAATACCAGGCTAAATGACAACTTATGCTACTTAACTGTGCATACACGACAAAATTTTATATATGTAGCCTAGTGTTTTCTAAATTATTCCATCTTCTACTAGTGGTCAAATGAACTTCTTATAAAGCACTGCTTGTCAAATCTCAAAGACTTATGATTTGTATCTGTATATTAAAAGCTCTTGGGGAGTCCTGTAATAAGCTAATCTATTTAACTTTGTTCAACTGCAGGCTTAAACTAGAATAAAAGGGATCATGCTTCCCTTGAGAACAGTTGCTTCTCAACACAAGTTTGCAAAGTGCTCTTAGATAACCATGAACTTGTCAGAAATGTGTACACAGCACACTTAAACATACTGTTTATAAAATGCTAAATAATTGTGGGCAGATCAATAATTGAGCCTGTGGCATAAAGAAGCTGCTTTAGTCATATGGTTGTTCTCATTGTAAACGTAATTTTCATGTTTTCAACCAACTTTGTACTTCACTATCTACTATTACTCCAACATCAAGCCAGGCTATGTACCCAGATGAAAGGTCATTGGGACTGACAGTGGTAAGGAGGACTTAGCCATGTAGCTCAGTGGTAAAAGATATGCTGAGCATGTGTGAGGTCTTGATTTCAGTCTCCAACAAATGCCTTTACTCCCCAAACCCCACACAAAAAAAATGAATATGTATATAAATATTATCTTGAATACTGCAAAAATTACAGACAAAAAGAAGCATGATGAATATCTCTCAGCTTTATATTATTACTTTAGCTATCTTATTTCATCTATTTCCTAATACTCTTTAAAACAAAACAAAACAAAACAAAACAAAACAAAACAAAACAAAACACAAAAAAAAACAAACTCTTTTCCTCCCCTCTTTTTTTTTTTTTTTTTTTGCGGAACCAGGGATTGAACTCAGGTCTTTGCGCTTGCCAGGGAAGCACTTCTTCTACTGAGCCATCTTCCTGGCCCCTTCCTCCCCTCTTCTGATCGACATGCATTGCTCCCTAGAGTCACTTCTGGCAAATGCTCTCCCACTGAACAACATCTACAGAACATTTGGTTTGATTGTTGAAGTTAAAAAGTTCGTATTCTTCCTGGCCCTTATACATATACAAAATATTAACTCAAAATGCACTAAAATCTAAAAGAACTAAAATTATAAAAATGGTTGGATAAAAACCTAGAGGAAAACCTTGTGGCCATGGATTGGGCAATAATTTTTTTTTTCTTTTTGGTCTTGAGATAGGGTTCCACTATGCAATTCAGGCTGGACTAGAAATCACTGTAGCCCAGGCTTGCCTCAACCTCACAGTGATCCTCCTGCCTCAGCCTCCCTAGTGCTGGGATTACAGGTGTACACTATATCACCTGGCAATAAGCTTTTAGATATGACACCAAAAGCACAAACAACAAAAAGAAAAAAATATTAACTGGATTTCATCAAAATTTAAAACTTTTGTGTTTCAAAGAACACTATCAAAGGGAGAACACAGAATGGGAGAAAATATGTGCAAATAATGTATCTAATAAGTATAGCCCCAATATACAGATAAACCAATGATAAAAAAAATGTAAATAGGTAAGGATCCAAACAGGCATTTTTTCTAAAGCAGTTCTATCCAAATGGAATAAGCACATAAAACATGCTTTAGCATCATTAGTCATTAGTGAAATGCACACCAAAATCACACTATGGTTGCACTTCATACCCATTAGAATGTCCACAATCAAAAGGTCAGATAGTAAATAACAAGCGTTGGCAAGGCTGCAGAGAAACTGGAATGACCTACTGGTACCAAGTGGTGGCAATGAAAATTGGTACAGCTGATTTATTCCTCAAAGAATAGTTATACATATCCTAGCAAAGAGTTAACTGTATGCTCAAATAATTCTACTCCTAGGTATATAGACAAATGATGTAGGCTCACAAAAACTGTATGTCTAACAAGGTTCATGACAGTATTATGCATAACAGGTAAGATATGGAGAGAGTCCAAAAGGTCTGTTTACCACTGAATGAATAGCCAAAATGTGATAACCCATTGATGGGAGACTGCCTGGCTATAAAACAGTAAAGTACTGATTCAAATTACAACATGGATGAATCTTGTTTTAGTTAAGTAATACTCCAGAATTTACTGTTTAAGCAGTAATAAGTATATCAAAGCTTAAACTAAAAAATATAAAATTTGAAATAGAACATTAAGAGAAAAGATAAATCAGAGTGGCTCAGTGTATGAATGATAGAGCAGTATACATAAAATATGAAAAAGGAAGGAAAAAAATTTTGAAGAATAAATTTCCTGGGTCAGCATGATAGCTTAGCAGACTAAAGCACCTGCTTAAGCAAGCAGAGGCAAGCGCAGGGACTGTGGTTCGATCCCTGGCACCCAGCACCACATGCCATACCAGCCCCACTCCCAGGGTGGGCTGAGTTGGCCACTGAGTCTGAGCATAGAGGCGCATGCCTGTAATCCCAGCACTGCAGAGACTGAAAGCAGGAGCATCACCTCAAGTCCGAGCTGCATAGTGAGACCCTGAAACAATCAAAATACATATAAATAAATACATTTCCTATATCTGGGGGAAAAAACAATAATCTTTAACTGAAAGAGTTTCATAAGTACCAAAAAGAATTTGGAGGTAGGGTGGTGCTCATCTATGTATACTAAGAATTTCCAGAGCATCAAGAAAAATAAAGTTTTTAAAAAATAAGTCACCTATACAAGGAAGAAGAATCAGATTGACATTGTATATTACATTAATAACACTAGATACCAGATGATGATGGAGCAATCCTTTCAAAGTTCTGAGAGAACTTGGATATTCTTATTATTATTATTTTGCTCCAAATGCCTTCAGGGCAGGTTTGGCTGGCTTGAGTTGTGGGAATAGAACCACAGCAACCTGAGCCTGACTGCTTTGTTGAAGCAGCCACTTAAAGGACTGAGCTAAGGGGCAGGACCCATATTCTTATTATTTATAACTTATTATTTATAACTTGGATTTATGACTATAATAAAGAGTGATGGCAAAATTCACTAACTCATTTCTTGAGGGCATACTATGTGCCAAGCATGACTTTATACACTAATGACAAACTGTTGAATAAAACTACAAAAATCCCTTGCCTTTTGCCAAATTTAGTGGCAAAATAAAAGACAAGCAAAATATACAGCAAAGTACATTGTGATAAGTACTACAGAGAAAAAGTAGTGAAGAAGGACTTCTAATGTAAGTGAACTACAGTTTAACACAGGATATTCAGGAAAGGCCTCTTTGAAAAGAGGATGCAAGAGTTAAGATCTGAAAGAAGATATGAGCCATGTAACTAACAGACAAAAGAAGTTACAAGCCAGAGGAACTCTTTCTAGTCATATAAAAATTCAAAAAGTTTATCCAATATGCCACCTTTCTGAAAATTTGCTTAAGACTGTACCCAAGCAAACTAAGTGAAAATCAAGAAAAAAAAAAAAAAAATCATGAGACCAAGAAGCCATGTTCAAAATAAAGCAAAGTAAGATGGAGGTGTGGGAGAAGTCCAAGATTTAACCTGCAGTAGGCCTGGAAACCTATCAGTCTAAATGAGAATTTTATTGTGAATGCATATAGGGATGTCTTTAAGAGGAACAGTCTAAGGAGCATTAACAATACAAACTATGACAAAGTCATTATGTGGCTTTCAATGATAAATATGAAAAACAAAATCTCCAAGAATCCTCCTATTATGGTTGCAACATGAAGCAAATGATGACAAGAATCCACTTAACCTAAATTTATTTTTAAAAAATCTCCTTTGGGCAATATATGATCCACAAAGAGAGAAAAGTAATCTTATATTATGTAATGTTTAAAGTGACAAAAACATAATTCATTTATTCATTTTCAACTTTCAGAACAGATCTAAGATCCAAATACATCTTTCCTCTGTTGTTAATATATTTGTTTTTAAAGTCTGAAGGGTAAGTAATGTCTACCAAATTTTTTGCATAAAAACATGTTGTAAGTGGTGGCTAACACACTGTTGGCCAACTCGTTAAAGATTAACGTTTTATACAACTTGTAACAATACCTATATTGCCAACTTCCTGTATTAAATCCTTTATTGGAATCCTTAGTATGAGTAACTTTTTCTTGACAGAAAGTTTTCTCTACATAGCTGATAAAAAAATTCTCATGTCTCTGAGGAAACAATACTTTTGAGGTTTTTATACAATAAATTATGAGATTTAAGTAAGTTACTGAAGGGCTAAAAGATATTTCAGTATTTTACTGCATTCAATACTTAGTGCTTCATTTAAATATCACCATTACTTTACCATGTTATTAATTACCCCTCCTCACAATGTTGTCTATATATTAAAATGAATTATTTAAAATCTATCAATATTTTAGAAATGAATAAAATCCCAAACTATTTCATGAAAGTAAAAAAAAAAAAAAAGAGAGAGAGAGAGAGAGACAATACTAGTAAAAAGTAAGCTGAAAACAGCAATAGTAATTAAAAAAGAGCCGGATGTGGTGATGCAGTCCTATAATCCTAGCACTCAGGAGGCTGAGGCAGAAGAATAACTGCAAGTTTGAGGCCAGCCTGGGCCACATACTAAGTTCAGGATCAGCTTGAACTGCAAGGTAAGATCCTTTATCAAAAAGTTGTTTTTTTGTTTTTTTTTTTTTTTTTTAAAGTCAGATAAGGGGCCGGGGAGATGGCTCAGTGGAATAAGCGCTTCCCTGGCAAGCACAAGGACCTGAGTTCAATCCCTGGTTCGGCCAAAAAAAAAAAAAAAAAAAAAAAAGATAAACAACTTTTGAGGCTTTATCATTTCCAATGAACATAACTAAATCTTCTCTCTTAAAACAGGTTTGGTGAAATTCAGAAAAAATATGATATACAGTAAACTTAGGCATGAGAATCAATCATTCACTATTAGCTAAAATTAAAATACGATTTCAAAAAAGTAGTAAATATAGTGAATGACCATTTATCGTGAGCAACATATACTAAACACAATGTCATTGAATCCTTAGGGCAACTTTTTAAAGTATGTACTACTATGCACATTTTAATGATAACTAAATTGAAATTTAAGGAGCTCTGGAAGCTTGTCCAAATTCTCATAGCTTTTAAGTGTCAAAAAACTGCTTTATTCAAAACTCCATACCCATGGCCACTACTGACATACTTGTATTTTTTTCAGTAATTCTCAAACATTTGAACATGTAAAAACCAAAGTTCAGAAAGTGTCATTTATATTTAAAAAAAATACTATTAGGTGCTTACTCAGCAGCAACTGTCTCATTTCTTACTAATAAGAGAACCCCATTTTAGGATCATCCAAGAAGTCATATCCTTAAAAGAAGTCAGTTATAAAGGTTTTACTCCTTTTGTCAAGTGACAGTTTAACCATGTGACAGTAAGCCACTTCTGTATAAAACTATGTGAAAGACACCTGCTGGGGGCTGAGAAGGCTGTCATTACTCTTCCACAGGACGTAACTCCATGTCTCTCCTGAACCTTATTGCTATGTGATACCTGCTACTTGAGGAGGCCCATGAGATCATGAGGAAATCCAGTTTAAAAGACAGGACACTCTGAATCACCAGAGAACTACAGTCTTTGATGATGTCACTGAACTACTGAATTAAGCAGCCCTTAAAAGTACACTCACTTCTTATTGCTTGAGATAATGGTTTTATAGTTCAAGACATATATATTTGATTTTCTATTACTTGAAGCTAAAAATATCTGAAGTGCAGAAATTATATTTTCCTACTTCAGGTTAATTCATTCAAACTGGTAGTAATTTAGAAATTGAATTTACTGCTTTCTTACCAAATATAAATAAATATGAAGAAAGTATATTATATTATATTTTTTAATGTATTAAGAAACATTTTAGGGGCTGGTGAGATGGTTCAGTGGTCTGGAGCACCTACTTAGAACAAGCTAAGCTGAACAAAGCACAGGGACCGTGGTTTGATCCCCCAGCACCACATGCCAGCCAGCCCCGCCCCCTGGTGGGCTGAGCTGGCCACACACACACACACCCACACACCCACACACACACCCACACACAATGAATAAATAATTTAAAAAAAGAAACATTTTATATAAATTTTGTAAAATGCTTTATTTTACACCTAAAACTAAGCTTTAAAACTTTAAAATCCTTTGTTTTATTTAAATAACAGTAATGCCTATTGGCAGCTAATATCTGGAATAGATATTATACTCTACCTAGTTTGTACTTTCAATTTACAAAGTACTTCTGTAACAGGCAATTAAGTATAAACAGTAAAATATTAGAGCCTCTAAACTATAACTTCTAGGACAGTGGGAATCAGTAGGTAGATATTAGCATCTATAAATAATAATGGGGATAAGATGTCCAATAGTACTGCAATACCAGGGAAAGTGAGTCTGTTCACATTTGGGAAAACACAAGTAAACTGTACTAATTAAGAACTTAAACCAGTTCTCTACTGTAGAACAACTAGAAGTTGACCTTAGAATCTCATTTAGTGCCCATGAACTGTAATAGTAAAATGTATGTAGGTAGAATTCAATGTTTTAGTTGTTCTCTACAAATCCTTTACAGTCATCATATAAGTCCCAAGTGAGATATTTGCTAGTACAGGGCCTATGTATGCTAGGCAAGCACTCTGCTACTAAGCTATATACCCATTCTTTTGTTTGTCTGGAGAGAGAACCTCATTAAACTGTCCAGGTTGGTCTTGAACTGAGAGATTTTTCTGCCTCAGCCTCTTGAGTAGCATGCACCATCATATGTTATAGCTGATAATTAATAAAGATTTTGAGGTCAGTGAAACAAAAGAAAAATCTGGGACTAGGGAGATAGCTCAGCAGTCTAAGAGCCTACCTGGTAAGCACAAGGACCCAGTTTCAACCCTCAGCACTGCATGTTGTGCTGGCGCAGAGCCTTGGCACCATGCCAGCCACCAAAACCGGGAGAGGTGGCACACACCTGTAATTCTAGAGCTGGGGAGGCTGAGACAGGATCACTACGAGTCCGAGCTGCATAGCAGGACCCTGTACCAAAAAATAAAACATTTTTAAAAATTAAAAAAAGAAAAATATGCAATAATATTCAGTCTAGACAGAAAGTATGTACACACAAACACATCTCAAATGAGATATGGCAGGAGATGCTGCTTGTTCTGAGTGGAATGCCTCTTCTCCTTCCTTAAGTGTCTTCCTCCGACTCATTCATCAAAACTGAAATGCTCCTGTGTAGTAGGAGGACCACTCTACAAACCTACCAGTCCCCAGCAGATACTGTGGATTCTATGAATCTTCACAACATATCTCCACCGTCCTAAAAGGTCTACTTTCACTCTTAAAGGAATGGTACTGAGCCTCACATCACACCAAACTGAGCATATTATGCCACAGACATGCTTGCTGAAATGAACTCATGATCACCTCATGAGGTAAGCAGAGCAGCCATAATCATTCCCATGTCCAAATGAGAAACTGATTCAAAGAAGTGACTCACTTAAGGCCAGTTGGCCAGAAAATGAAGTCAAGATTTGAAGTCATAACTTCTAACTTCAAGTGTCAATACTTTACACCACACCAAGCTATCTCATGTTTAAAGTAAATGAAACAATTTTCAAAAGCTAAATCTTTATCTGTTCCAAAAGTAAAATCATACCACGCTTCAAGATCTGAATAGCATAAAAGAAGCAAGGCAACAGATCCTCACATGTTCCACTCACAGCTACGCAACACTGAAAGCAACATATCAATTTCATATGTGGCCTAAATTAAAGAAAATGAATGTTTGGTCCTATTTGTTACTTTATATTCTCCCAGTACTCATTAATTACCTCATTTAACTGGAGATGATTCAAGTTCTATTAGCTGCTCAAGTAGAATATATATTTTAATTAATTGAAATAGCTAAAAATGATACATGCCAAATCTAAAATCAATATTTTAAAAAACTATCCATTGCAGGGATTAATAAATATCAAGAGTTAATAATTCAAATAAACAAATATTAATTATTTTTCCAATCTTCAAAACTGTTCTAAAAGGCTTTAAGATGTTAAACAAAAACAAATGTTACTAAAAGGGCTAAGGACACCACAAATAGCTTCTACTTGAGTTTATGACAAAGCATAGAAACATAGTCCTCCTCTAGTCACTTCATCTCCATATAAAATACTCTTAATTTCAATTATCATCTAAAATCCAAATCTCTGCACATTTCATATTTTTATCCTCTGTCCAGACCCATAGCTTTGCCTTTTAACATCTCTACGTAGACATCCTATCAGCAACTAAATTAAGTTGAAAACTTAGTTCAACATCCCTCTCTAAAATGATTTCCTTCTCAACAGGAGCTGTGAAGTTGGAATCCTGCTCTCAATTTTGCAACCTTTGTGGTATTGTGAGCTGGAAACCTTTCATAGTGACTGGTTGTCTGTTTGCAAAGAACAGAGGAAGCATAGGTCTAAGTTCTATATGTGGGAAGCTTTGCAGTCTTAGTTTTTGTTATTTTTTTAAAATATGCTTATACATGTACTAGCTAACATAACTGTCTTGTAATCAATTCATGGGAAAAAGCACTATGTTGCCTGCAAGTACAGTATACTACAAACTGATAGTGACACACCTTTCCTTTTTTTTTTTTTTTATTTTAGGGAAGGGTCTACAGGGTGTTCAGTATCTTACTACTAGATTGGACTCGTAGTGATCCACATGTTTACAGCCTCCCAAGAGCTGGGATTACAAGCACGTGCCACCACGGCAGGCATGGGGATCGAACCTCTGGCCCCTGTGCCTGCTTGCAGGTGTTCTAATCCACTGAGCTATTTGGCCCGCCCAACACCTTTCCAAAAAAAGAAAAAAGAAAAACAAATGTATATCAGCTGTACTAAAAGATGCAAAGAGCTTAAAAGACAACTGATAAGTAGTATTACACTGGATAAACTGCAATAATCATAACTTATTTCCAAAATTAGTATACTTAGGTTCAAAAGGGACTTAAGGCAGCATCTGAAGAATGACACTGGCAAATTAAGAGTGTCATAGAAAACTATCCAAAACATCACTGCACTCTGTGAAATCACTGCGAAACACATTTGCATAGATAATGGACTATACAGTTACTCCAGGCTAATATAGATTATAACCAAAATGTCATTTCAGGTATGTAACTTTAGTTGACTGATGCCTGTCACTTCTCAGACAATGAAAGCATCAATTAGGATAATTAAATTTTATCAAATTATAAAATAAGCTCAGTTTAATATTTTTTAACAGTAATTATTTTTGGTGATTTATCAACTCAGGTTGTTCTTAAAGATCATTAACTGAACAATTTGGGAACAGAACATGAGACTCCTAAATTGGAATCATGGCTTTGTAATTATTAGCATTGCACAGAAGCATTTTTGATATGTAATAGGTTTACTCAGTTTGTTGTACTAAGATGTATTCATTAGGGCAAAATATTTGAAGAAGTATGTATAAAGACTTCATTTGTTTTTGTATTACTGACATCTAGGTCTTGGCCAAGTCATCCTGTATAGAAGAATGACAAAATAATCATTAATTAATAATTTAATATGGGATCACAAGTCCGCATCTTGTACAGCAATTAACCACTAAGAAGAATATATGCAGTGTATTATTTGTTGAAAAAAAATTAATAATTTAATAAATTAAGATCCATTCAGAAAAATTTAAATGGATAATATAATTTTTTCACATGACCAGAATTACCATATGCAATGTAATTTAGCATATGCCTTAAAGGCCTACTTTCAAAGTATATTTATTTTGTATTTTACCACACAGAAG
>NW_004524814.1:231061-233561 GCF_000260255.1 Octodon degus
TAATAAATTAATTTCCATTCAGAAAAATTTAAGTATTGGAAATAATTTTTACAATACATTCCTATCACCATATGCAATGTAATTTAGCATATGCCTTAAAGGCCTACTTTCAAAGTATATTTATTTTGTATTTTACCACACAGAAGCAGGTTTTTCTTTTTCATTCAAAACTTTTTCACTCAAATCTAATTTCTCAATCTTTTAACTGCTTGTTACTTTTACATAATATCCCAGCACTTGGGAAACTGAGGCAAGAGTATTGTTCCAAGTTCAAGGCTAGCCTGCATTACATAGTTAGTTTTTAATTACAAAGTGAGAACTTATCTCAAAAAAAAAAAATCACAGCACAATAACAATTTAAAAAACTGGTAATGATAGTACCCGCCTGGCAAGTTCAAGGTCCTGATTTTGATAACCTGGTACAAATAAATAAATAAATGGTAATGATATTTGTTAGTCTTATTTAACATAATTATAACAGCCAGCAAATCTGATGTGAAAACTCAATATACTACAATTCCTTAATTATTCTAACTTTAGAGAGATTTTTGAAGTCCTTCAAATCTTAAGATATCTCTGTCACCTTAGTAGTTTACAAAAGCTCTGTATTACCTCAAATATTTGACCCTTTAACTGTTCATGTGGAGTAAAACAATTATTTTTTACAGCTTGACTTTCTGAATTTGTCAATAAATACTTTAATAATGTTGCACTGTCAAAATTTGAATGACCATATTAGCTCTTGCCCCAGACACAGATGCTGCATGTAAAAACATAAAAACCCTCTAATGATTTATCTCACAAAAAGAGGACATTTAAATTATTCATTTTATGGCATAACCCAACTTTCTGCAAAAAGTTGTTCTAGAGTGTGCCTGCACTATTTCAGATGAGTAATGTGATAGAACCAAGATGCTCATCCGTAAACAGACTACCGTGATTACACACACACACACCTGTGACAAATATCCTTTTCTCGGATCAATCTAAAAAACCCAAGTAAGAACTGTAGAGTTGGGAAGAAAAGAAATACATGGAAACTAAAATTACAACAAACTGACTCAAACTTGTAATTACTTACGGGGAGACCCCATGTTTGAAGTGATCATATAAATTTAATTAAATTGCTATTCAAACATGGTACTAGATTGTAGAAAAAAAATGCTCTCCAAGATGTGAAAAGTTTTTATAAACAAAAAAACTAGAAAATATTGAACACGAGTCTCCTTTTAGAGATTCATATATTGAAAGCTTCTGCTTAATGTTATAATAAATAAACACATTAAAATGCTTTAACTCAGATCTTCACAAAATAACTTGAGCATAGAACACTTTCAATACCTATTATGATCTAGTGGATCAGATTCTACCAAATACCAACCTGAAATTCTAAACGAGAATGAGAAATAGGGTAATACTGAAAATTCTGGGAAGAGAAAGGCGAAGTAAAAATGATTAAGATGTGCTATATTTATGTACCAATTTCCCAGGATAAGTGTAATAATTATGTTTTGCAAACATACTAAAAAACTAAAAAAGATGACTACAGAAGCTGATAAATTTTTATATGCTACATTAAACATTAAAAATTCCATCAAGGGCTTGGGGAGATAGCTCAGTAGAATAAGCACTTGCCTGGCAAGCACAAGTGTATGAGTTCAAACCCTGGTTCTGGGGGGAAAAAAATTTCATCAAAACATTCCCAATCTTACAATTTGATAAAATGGCATATTAATTATCAGTAACAATTTCTCAAGTCAATGTGTCAGCAAGAGTAGCATCATACTAGTGTACATGTCTATATTTTAGTGTAACTGACACTGAATGACAATGAACTTTATAACTGTCCTATCACTTCCAAAATTCTCATTTACTTGTAACTGAATTCAAATGTAGTAAACAGTAGCTGTGCCATATTGTGAAAATATAAAGCAAAATATTTATTTGGAAATTATATAGTAAAATTATTAGAGCTAACTTGTTTATAAAAACTGAATTTTTTTTTTTTAAACTGGAAATTGAACTTAGGACCTCAGGCTTGACAGGCAGGCACTACACTGCTGAATCATATCCCCAGTCCCAAATAATTTTTTTTTCCGAATTCGTTTATTTTGGTATCTTCATTACTGTACCTAAATGATAATAAGCACTCCATGTTCCTTAGGCCACAAAAATCTATAAAGAAGCACAATTATTTTCCAAAGTAATTTTAATACATGACAGCTTTAATAGAATGTGTTATCTAAGTAACTTAAAATTAGAGTTTTAACTAAAAGATACAGGAAGTGTATAAACTAGACAATACTATTATAAAAAGTAACTTCTTACAATGTCTGTGAGAATATAAGTACTTAGGCTATTACAAAGGTTCATAAATATTTTAAATATTTTTGAATCATTTAAAATGCTCCTAAAAAGTTTAAGCAGCAGTTCAAATTTGCCATTCAAACAGTATCTTGTATGATTTGTCCAATAATTTCACTTTTAGGTTAGACAGTAA
>NW_004524814.1:238561-266394 GCF_000260255.1 Octodon degus
GGAAAGAAATATAAAACAGGGAACTTTCAGGCTAACAATTTACATATAAGAATTTATTCCTTCCTCAGAAACAAAGATATTTAGTAAGGGTAATTCTTCCATTAAACTAGGCTTATAGTGTGTATACTAAAGAAATGTGAAAGAAATAAAGATATATACAGTTTTTTATTATATATCTGAAATGCAGGTAGTAGGTAATTTTACCTAATTCAAATAAAATTAAGAAAAAGAGCCAAGAGGGGTACGAGAAGAAGAGATAATATAGAGGTAAAAATTTATACTACACTTCATGTAAAAAAAAAAAACCTCAGTAGGGGCCGGGAGGTGGCTCAGTAGGATAAGCGCTTCCCTGGCAAGCGCAAGGGTCTGAGTTCAATCCCCAATTCTGCCAAAAAAAACCCAAACAAACAAGCAAAACAAAACAAAAAACCCTCAAGATATGTTCATATTCAGATAATGTAAGTAAAATTCTGTAAATCCAGTTTCTTGATTTTGTTTATTTTGAGATGGAGGTCTGTCCTGCCCAAGCTGTCCCTAAACTTCTGGGCTCAGGGCTCAGCTTCCTGAGGTGCTTGCTGAAACTACAGGTGTGCTGTTATGATTGACTTTTTTCTGCTTTAAGCTAAAAGAGCAGAAAGAGTAAAGCAAGTACTACACATAGGCAAACTTGTAAAAAAGCAATGATGCAAATCTGACTAGGGAAGGTAAAGAAACCAAATATAAACCAAAGCAATCATACAGAGCAATTAACACAGTCACTTCCCTAAAGGATGGGTTCACAGGACATAATTAACCTATTAAAAAAGCTATATTTTTCATTTAAAAACAAATTATATAATATAATTATATATATATATATATATATATATATTTTTTTTTTTTTTTTTTTTTTTTTTTTTTTTTGGTTGTATTCCCAGTACCAGGGATTGAACTCAGGACACTGTGCTTGCCATGCCAGCAGTTATTCTACTGAGCTATCTCCCTGGTCCTTAAAAACAAATGTTAATAGAAATTCAAACAAGGAAAAACTAATACAGAATTGATGACTAGGTCAAGATATGTTTTATCTGACAGGAGGTAGACTAATGAAAGATCTGAGTAAAGAGCTTTTCTTTCCTTGGTCAATTGATCCTACCCAAGGTCTTGGCGCTTAGCCCAATTTCAGGTTCAAAAATTGTCAGCCTACTATGAGAATCAAGTTTTAGAGGAAGAATAATATTAGGCTGATATAAAATGCCAGGAGGTCAATTTTTAGCATACAATGAAAAGTTTTTAAAAGCCTTTTTCATTAGGCCAGCCCATTCTTATGTGAGACTTACATAAAAAACCATTGCCTTGTTATTTGATAGGTGAGTATGGAATCAGAAAAAGGAAAGTTAGGTAAACAATACTTCATATCTAAAGTAGATTTCTGTCTTTCCTGAAACATAAAACATTCTAAAGAGATGTCTTGGAGGCTTTTCTGGTTTTATTAACTGTTTTATATGCTTGGGATTGACAAAAGTATTTTTGGAAGAAAAACTGGTAACTGCTAAAAAGTAATGTTTATTAACTACTAATTTACATAAAAGAGGTAAGGTGGTCATATAAATGTGAAAAGCATAATCAGAAGTTCCCTATCTCTTGGGCAGTGCTTAGGATCTGCCATGTGATTTTATTATTCTATGTTTCCACTACTGACCAGCATTCGTTCATGTTAATACAGCCGCTCTGAGTAAGTGTAAAGCTGAATTTAAAAGAAGATACCAGAAGTCCTCAGATTATGGTTTCACTGCAAGAGATGATTCACATCCTCCAAGCCTACTTTGTATAATATGGCAACTGACTATTCACAAAAGCCATGAAATCATCAAAACTGCTTTGCCCCATGAAATCAAGCACCCTACTTTCAAAGACAAGCCTTTGGAGTTTAAAAGCAAAAAAGTGAACACAAAAAAAAAAAAAAAAGAATTATAATATTGAAGGCCACCACTTCATCAAATGTGTCTGCATATCACTCTCAGTGGCTGAATTGCTAAAGCTAAATCCTTTACTACTGGTGAAAAACTGATCCTCCCTGCTTCTGTGGACACTTACGAACTTTTAGAAGAAGTTGCATTCAAAAAGTGGCCTGATTCCTCTATTACTTACCACTATCAGTAGATGAAATAGCAGAGGATACTGAAACATGACTGTTAGGATTAATGAGTCACTACGGTATGCAATTCACTATGTACTGATGTACACAAGGCAATTTTATTTATTTATTTTTTTTAAGGAAAGGGTCTACAGGGTGTTCAGGGTCTCACTACTACATCGGACTTCTAGTGATCCGTCTGTTTACAGCTTCCCAAGAGCTGGGATTACAGGCATGTACCACCACGCCCAGTCTTAATCACCATCTCAGGGTACCCCAGGGGCAGGGCCAGCAGGGCACACCCAGATATCAAACCCCTAGCCCTTGAGCCTGCTTGCAGGTGCTTTAATCTGCTGAGCTATTTGGCAGGCCCAACAATGTTTTTATGTCACATATTTTCCACACGATGTGACTGAGGATACTACACAAACCTTTGTTGTCCATCAATACAATAGTTGCAGAACTATTAAGTTTTCAAAGACTGCACATCAAGAAAACTGAATTCGTTATTTTTTATTGGTACGTGCATGAATAGAGCGGCTGCCATATTGAAGACTTTCTGGTTTCACTAGTGAAGTCAGAGAGGCTATTTCTGACAGTGCATGATCTGTGGAAAAGTGCTGGCTAACTAAAAAATATCACCCACACTTAACGTTTTGCAGGATGGCACTGAAATTATCACCGCAATAAAATACATGTCTTCAACTGATGTCTGTTTATACAGCTCTGTGAGAACACAGAGCATACATGTCTTTTATACCCAGATGAGTTGACTTTTTTTATTTTGAGAAAAAAATTTTCAAAACAGGTTAGGAGAAGACTTACAATAATTAATGCATTGCATATTGTTGTCTTTGTAGTAGTTATTCAGAATATAAGACACAGGTATGCTATCCTGTCCAAACAATATAAAGGCAGATTAGTTACCAGAATTCTTGGGTATTCTTTCTTTCTTTTCTTTTGGAGGTACTGGGGATTAAACTCAGGACCTTGTGCTTGTCAGGTGGGCAGTTATGCTGCAGAGCTATCTCCCGAGCCCAATTTTTGGGTTTTGAGTCACTTTAGAGATTTTCTTTTTTAAAAAAGCCACCACTGGCAGCACATTTGAGTGACACAGAATGGTTCTCAAAACTTGTTACTCGTATAACATATTTAATCTGTTCAATAAAATCAATTGGTCACCTCCAGGAGAAACGACAACTATTTTCAGTCTTTGAAAACTTCAGTTCTGCAGCTAGGGCCAGGGAGATAGCTCAGTGGAATAAGCGTTTCTCTGGCAAGCGCAAGGGGCTGAGTTCAATCCCTGGTTCAAAAAAAAAATTGTTCTGCAGCTACTGTGTTGTTGGATAACAATAGGCAGACAGTGACTACATTCAAAGCCAAACTGGAATTATAGAGAAGACAAGGTGAACACTGGGATCTTTGATATGTTTTAAACATCAGCAGAGATCTGGACTTTCAGTTGGTGAGATCACCTATGTCAACTTTCAAAAGAGTTTAAATATTATTTCCTGACCAAAAAAGACTCCCAAGCTGGGAAAAGGTAGATTCTCAATTCTTCTGTCAAAAAACAGATGAACTGTCTTTGTGCTAGATCAACTACTTGAGATTACAAATGATGGTGGCCTTAAAAAGCACATGTGAGCCTATTTCAAAATCTCCATACATTCTGGATTAAAGTCAAGCTGGACTGTCCTGAAAATGTCACAAAAACACTGAAAAACCTGCTTTCATTCCCAACACCCTATCTCTGTGAAACAGGGTTTTCTGCAATGACAGGAACCAAAATGAGATTATGGAGTAGACTGGACAGAAGCAATACATATTGGGTGTCACTGTCTCCCATCACCTCCAGATGAGACCAACTAATTGCTTTTACTAACTCTGCATTATGGTGACTATGTAATTATTTCATAATACATTTCAACATAATAACAGAAATAAAGTGTATAATAAATGCACTCTACTAGAATTATCCCAGAACCATCTTCCTTGCCCAGAATCATCAGAGGATACTGATGGAAAATATCTTCCATGAAACTACCACTGGTACCAAAAACGTTGGGGATGGTATACTCAATTTATTTATCCATCCAATACAATAGCTTCCCCTTACCTATGTCTGAAGACCTCTAATGGATGCTCAGAATTGTACATAGTATGGAAACATATGTATCTTTCCTATGCAAAAACAATCACAAATTTTTTTTCTTCATAATGTCCTGGATAGAAAATTCATTCTTATGATACATCTTAGCAACCTCAACATACAACTGTTCTCCTTGCTGAGAATTTTACTTAAAGAATTTTACTTTATAGCTTCTTGTCATATCTGAACTGTCAGCTTCACTGTTCCTACATTTGGGACCACTACTGCATCAATAATATCTTGGTTGATGAACTTAGCTCTTTCCACAATTCTGGTCACAGTCAATCCACAACTTTGATTGCAACTGAACTGCAACCATAGTACTAGAACGGTGGAAAGAATTAAGTTCATCAACCGAGATACTACTGTACTGAATAATATAAGTATTACTTGAATACAAGTACTAGCAATCAAAATAGCCAAAAAGTGACTAATGGACAAGGCAGCATTTATAGTGTAGATACAATGAACAAAGCAATGATTTTTGTCCTTGCAGGATGTAGGTGGGAGAGCACAGCACAAGATCTCATCATGCTACCAGAATAATTCCTGGTTCCACTGGTTTGAAGTCATTTAACTTCATCATGTCTCAAGTGTCTTCAATTATAAAGTAAAGATTCACAGTAGTACTATATAGGCTGTTGAGAAATGTAAATCAATTAATACTACCTATAAAGTGCTTACAGCCACAGTGCTGTCATTATTTTGCATGCTATCCAATTCTATTTTTTGTGTGTAAATTTTTCACATTTTTATGTCGCAGTGATCTTATTAACTCACACACACTTTATGTATATTCCAGATCTTTTCCCTCTATCTGTCATTTAGATGCTAAATATTGTCCCCAAGTCATTGGTTCTCCCCTTTTGCTATTTCCCTAGAAAAATTTATTTTATAATATAGTCAAATTTACCAATTTTATCTTTATGACATTCTAGGTATTACATGAATAAGAGGACTTATCAAAATAAAATAATTTAATGGTAAAAACTGAAAGACATATAACAATTTATTTTTCCTGTTGTTTTCAAGAGAAGAAATTTCCAGAACACACTAGAGGTAATTTTTAAATAGAATCTCAAGAACTGTATATTCAGGATTTATATTACTGACAGTTATTACGATCTTTTTTCCTTAAAGTACTTTTTAAGGATAAAATCAAAATGTCTTCCCGATTAATTTATCCTATCAAATCATACTTTTAAATCTAGGTTTTATATATTATGAATACATTGCAGCTTATTAATGTCCTGAATGAAGACAAAAGATTACAGAATGAAAAAACAGGTTCTTGAATGAGTTGCTCAATTTTTACTGAAACTGATGATGACAAATTAGAAACCACATATTTATAAAGCAAAATTCCATTCCACTTTTCCTTCAAGGGCATCTATGTCAAAGAGAATCTGGTTGCATTTATCTACCTGGTCATGCCTTATTACTCTTCAGCTCTCTTTGTTTTAATTCCAACATAAACTTACAATTCCTTGTAGCTTTTCTTGAACTCTCACTCTCAGTTAATTACTATAACTTAAATAAAACCATACTTAACATAATACTTTTGGCACTATGCAGAACACTATCCCAATTCAATAAAATGCTATCCTATCATTATCTTTGGTATGATTCAACTGCTAATTTTTAGCTCATATTTACAACTAACTTGAATTCATTTTAATTTTCCTAAAATAGAAATAACCATTTTAATGAAAATTAGATATCTGCATTTTTCATATTATCAATGTTATTAATTCTTGTAAATTAAACATAGGATAAGGATACTGTTCAGAGGTAAAGCACTTGCTTATTAACATGTGTGACGCCTTGGGTTCAACTTTAAGATCATTTTTTTAAAAAGAAATATAGTAATAGCATTTAGGTTTGTCTTCATTTACCTTTGATACAATCATTTGCTTACTGACCACCCTTCCATTATTTCTGTATATACTTTACATCTTTTTTTTTTTTTTTTTCTGTCTTTGTTGAGACAATTTCACTGTGCAGTTCAGGATAGCCTTGAACTCACTTTGCAGTCCAGCCTAGGCTAGAACTCCTCAGGAATCCTACTGCCTCAGCCTCCCAAATGTTTGGACTACAGGCATGTGCCACTATGCTCTGCCCTACATGCATTCTAAATAGCTGTTAGCCACTGATAAACATAAAGTGGCCAGGTTTGTACAGCTTACTCATAGACTTGCAAGAAAAACAAGACTGCTTCCACTTACATCAAATTCTCTATGCAGAAATTAACTCATTTAACATTCACTTGACTGAGTTCAATCCCCAGTACTAAAACAAACAAACAAACAAACAAAAAAAAAAAAACCACTTTTGGGGCCAGGGAGATGACTCAGAAGAATAAGCGCTTGCCTGGCAAGCACAAGGGTCTGAGTTCAATCCCCAGTTCCACAAAAACAAAACAAAACAAAACAAAACAAAACCATTCACTGAGTACCCACTACTATATAGTGGTTGAGTACAGTGCAACAAATGGTGCTAGCACTAAGTTAAAAACCTAGTTTGGGAAAAGCAAAATACTGGATGTATTACTTATATATTCCATGTTTCATACATTGCTGCATTTCTTAAATGAATTCTGGATGCTATTATCTTATTTC
Organism: Octodon degus; assembly: GCF_000260255.1. NCBI lineage: Eukaryota > Metazoa > Chordata > Mammalia > Rodentia > Octodontidae > Octodon > Octodon degus. The sequence continues at coordinate 245,445 of NW_004524814.1, forward strand.
TTTCACTCTCAGGAAATGATTGTCCTTCTTTACTCCTTCTTCCCTACATCCACTCCTGGTTCAAGAGCCAGCTCAAGCCCCATCTTTTCTAGAAGCCTGCCTCAATTTACCAAGTGGTAGAATTTTAATCTTCGTACATTGATTTCTTCTCTCAAACAACTGAGACCTAAATTGTTATAGCCTAATGACATAAATCTATATAATGCTTTTCAATTAAACTGCTTACATAAATGACAGTCATTCTGAGTAATCATATTAAAAGGTATATGGACTATGGGTACTACAGATCTAACATTATCTGAAATAACAGAATTTAATTGTGTGTTTAAATATACATATATCTGAAACCTACAAAGGACTTTCAAGAATATGGGAAAATCTCAAAAATTTTTCTAAAGATGGAGCTTATTTATAATTGAACAGTTTTCCAGAGCTGTCAAATAGCTCAGTGGATTAAAGAGCCTGCAAGCAGGCACAGGAGTCGGGGGTTCAATCCCTTGGCCTGCTGTGCTGGCCCCGACCCTGCCCCCAGAGTGATCTGAAACACCAACTGAGATTGGGCGTGATGGTGCACACCTGTAATCCCAGCTCTTGAGAGGTTGTAAAGAGGTGGATCACTAGAGTCCCATCTAGTAGTGAGACCCTGAACACCCTGTAGACCCTTCCCTAAAATACAAAAAAAAAAAAAAAAAAAAGGAATAGCTTTCCTATTGTTTATTTTTAAAATAATTTTATTTTTCCTATTGTTTAAGCCAACAGTCATTGCCTAAAATTTTATGGCCAGAATAGAAATATGATTTTACTCAGGACTATTTTAGATGTATATATTCTAGGTATATATGATCATGTTTGCAGATCTTAGACTTATGAACCAAAAATAAGCAAATACCCCATTCGTTGCTGAAACATGAAAGTTCAATCTATACCCAATGTTTCCCAGTTATTTTCAGGAAAAAGTACATTTCTTAAGTGTTAGCAACAGAATTATTTTATACGATGGGAATTTTAAGAAAAGTACAGCACTGTAGTCCACAAATCAGCTACTATGTCATTTACCAATGTTCCTACTCCAGTGGCGTATCAGGCAACTTACAGAGTAGTTCCAACTCTTGACTTCTCTGCCAATACAACTTTGGACAAGCTGATTAATTTCTAAAGGTGTCAGGTTCACCATTTATAAAATGAGTTGGACTAAATAATCCCTAGGGTATGTTGAAACTCACCCTAAAAAAGCTTAAAAAAAAAAAAAAAAAGAGGAGGAGGAGAAAGAGGAAGAGATGGAAGAGAAGAAATCTTTCTTAAATTTATTAGTAGAGGAAATCAAAACTATCAATACACCGATCATTTTCCCACTTACTTACAAAGCTGATAAAATATTCTAAAACTGGCTCTGAGATGTATAAAAGTAGGATTTTTCAGGTCAATAAATCTAGCACATTAACTATCAGTTTCTCTTCACTTTATTGATATATATTTCTCTGTAGGTCTCAAAAGTTGCTGTAAAAATCTCATGTTCTTTGTAATTCATGACATAATTTATCCCAGTCTGGTGTTTCATCAATTTAACAGTACTAATTGCCTTATTATCTGCTCTGGTGCAGTAGTAAAGCCTCTGAACAATTCATTTACCTTACCAACAAGAAAACCCCATATATCTCCTCCTTAAGGATATTACCTCCACCTCTTGAATGAGCACAGGCATAAAGACTTGAGGTCTCTAGAAAGCCAATATAATCTATCACTATTTAACTGTTTGTCAATGTTTATGCCTGTCTCAACTCACATTTAATGGAGCTTTTTATTGTTATTTGCCACTATGAAATTTTGAAGACATCTAAATGTCATTAATTCCCTTATAAGTTTAACATGTATATTTCAATGTTACTTATTTGAGAGACTTAGCAACACGATGCAAATGTATGGGCTTTGGAGTTAGGAAGGTTAAATTAATGAGTTCAAATCCTAGTTCTGACTTTTGCCATCTATTTGGCTTTAAGCAAGTAACTTGCCTCTCTGATCATGTTTCCCCAAGTCAATAGGAAGGCTAAGACAATGATAATGAATATAAAATAATACAATCCTGGTCCAGCACTGCATATACACTTAATATTTAGAGTTTGCTTATTGAACTGGCCAGTTTGAAAGTAGATTCAAGCTACCAGTTACTTTTAGAAGAGGTTTTTCCAAAATGTTGGTTATAGCTAGTAAGTTCAGATGATATCCCTGACTTGTAAAATCTACACAGTGGTTTGCAATTAACTTTGTTTCACAGGGGAAAAAAAAAAAAAAAAAAAAAATGAAACCTGAAATATCAGAATAATTGTAAGCATTAATGTTACGGCAAAATGGACTGAACACAGGAAGACATGGCACCAACCAGGTCTAGGACACAGCAATTTTACTACCCTGTTGGGTCTAACTGGGATTGCTCCAAAGAGTCAGTGTCCTGCAGGGGTTTTGGAGCTTTTAAGGCAATAGCAAGTGGGGTGCATTATGACTGAAGGGTTGAGTGAAATCATGGACAAAGGAGTTTAAACCTCTCAGATTACACTGCAAAGCCACCAGCAGTCTCACGTTACATTTAAGACCATCAGTTACATAAAGACAATAAAGACCTGGTGGTGGTGTTGTTGTTACATAAAGGAAGAAGTGTTCTTTTACCAGGCTTGCCCAGGTATGTCTGCTTGGTTTTCGCCTTTTACTTAAATTTTAATTCCCCTTCAATAATAATAGAATATTTCATTAAACTTCCTTTTTATACCTGCATATGTGTGTTTTATGTCATACAAAGGAAAGTGTATTTCTTATTCTGGTTTAGGTAAAAAAAAAAAAAAAAAAAACATGAAATACATTGCTCTCTATAGAGAAAAATAAAATCAGTACTTCAAAGTCAAGAGCACCTCCTCTAGCACTGTTCCTCCACAGAAACAGAAAAATATACACTTGAAGTTAGCTGCATTGTCAATCAGTGCAAAGGAGACTTTAATTCTTTCCTTAACTACTCAATTGTTCCTATTTCATTTTTCTCCTTTTGAAGCACAGTAGAAAGTAAAAGGCTCTTTGTTGGCTTTCAAGAGAAAGGAAATGAAAAAAGACATTGAAGAATCTCACAACTAAAAACCTAGTTATCTAAACACGACATTAAAATCTAAAAAATATTCTATAATCACTACTCTTTCAGTAAAACACTGATTGGGGGTCAGGTGCTGGGCCTTCAACGCAAGGGGCTCACCTATAATGTGCAAGTGCTCTATCACCATGCTACAGCTTCAGCCCTTTCTTCATATTTTGCTTTTTTTTCTTTTTTTAGATGAGGTCTTGCTAAACTGCCCAAATTTGGCCTCAAAGCTGGCCTCACATTTGCTATTTTCCTGCCTCAGCCCCTTAAGTAGCTAGGATTATGAGTGTGCATCATCATGTCCGCCAACATTGATATTTTGGGGGAACGTTGTTTCTAGAACCAGACTCAAAGGAGCTGAAAAGACAAGCTAGCAGGGTAAGCTTCCCAAGAAGGTGATGTCAAAGTTAGGATTTGATGGAGAAGTAAGAATTAGCAAGGCAGAGATGGCAAAAGTGTATGTGGCAGGATCAGGAAGCAGAAAGGCAGAATTCTAGGTACTAAGAAAAAAGACATAAATGTCTACAGAAGCCAAATTATGCTCTTACCAAGTCATATTAAGGAATGTGGATTTTTCCTAAGGGTATTTAAAAGTTACATGATATGTATCAAATTATATACAAATAACTATATTTTACCTTTAAAAAAATCATTCAAGCTGAAACATAGAGGCAAGACTATAAGGCAGATATGGAGAATATGAGAGTAATCCAGATACTGAGAAAGAGATGACAGGCATTTAATCCTGATAAATGCTAGACATGAGAAGACAGGGCGTGGGAGAAGCAAAAGGTAACGGGGCATATAATGGTGTGATGGTGTCACTGCCTGAGATAAGAAGCCAAGGGAAAAAGTAAGGAGAGGGCAAATATAACATTAGCATTTTTTTTAAATCATGTTATGTTTGAGGTAGAGTAGAAATGTCCAGAGGTAATCAGTCCTGGAGTTCAAAAAAGAGACCTAGACTAAAGATATGAGGGTTATCAGCTAACTGATGGTAATTGAATTACTGGAGTTTTTATGAAGCGAAGGGAGCTTAAGGGAGAAGCCCAGGGACACCTAAGTCAGGGTAAGCTACATTATAGCAAGACCTACATCTATCTTAGTCACCATTATTGCTCTATGACTCAGACAGTATCCATAATGGCTTGTCTAGATGTCCTCACAAAGCCTCATACAATCACAGGAGGGGCTTTTTCAGAGGTGGCTGAATCTAGAGTTCATGATGCTGGAATTGATTTATGGTGTAACACTAGGATTAAGGGCATTAGGTTTAAGGGTATGAGTGCTGGCTACCCTATGTAGTCTGGATAGAAAGAGCTATTGGTGTCCCTTTGCTATCTTCTGCCTGCTATGAACTGTTTCTTCTCTGTGATACCACACTGCCTTGGAGGCAACTGATTATGGACTGAAACCTCAAAAAACTGTGAACTAAATAAATAAACCTTTCCTCTCAACTTTGAGCTTTGGGTATTTTGTCTCAAAAGAAACTGAGATGGTACCTGTCATATTTTAGTGACTTAATTTGGATACATAAATAAAAAGATCAAAAAGGAGCAAAGAGGTAAGATAGAAACCAGAGAATTTCAGTATTACTGCCAAGGGGTTGGAGTAGAAGCACTTTTCAAGAAGGTAGAGGGGGACAATTCTGTCAACTATTGCTAATAAGTTAAGATAAAAACAATAAAAGTTATAGGTTTTATTGCTGTTGCTAAGGAAAAAATCAGACTGTAGCAAATTAAATAAGTGGGAAATAGAGGCATGGAGACTGCAAATATGAATAATTCTTTGGGTAAGTTTAATACCCGGGGTAGTCATGGGATACAGGTTTTTACCTTTGTTTCTGAAAGTCTAAACTTCAGCACACATGAATATTGCTTAGAAGAGAATGGTTGCACAGGTTATAGACACAGAAGAAAGTGGAAAAAATACATGGCATTAAGGGTTGAGATCCAAACACAGAATGTGGGCTTCAAACGCAAGACTCAGACTTTTGAGTCTACAAAGAGGTTAAGAATATAACACAGGTAAGTCTGTAGGTTTGATGTTGCATTGTTTGAAAAGTTCATTTTTCCATTTTCCAATGAAGACTTCAGGAAAACAGTGATTAATAAAGACTGAGAACTATTAGGTACTATTCAGAGCAGAAAGTCAGGGAGTATTCTGGTCAGAGGAAATGGCATAGATAGTAAATACCTGAAGAGAGATTTTATATTCAAAGTTGATATATTTATCAAGTTCAACAATAAAGAACAGAAAAACCGGTACAATCTGAGATTTTGCCATTGGTTAAAATTTACCTATCCCTCAGGCAACCGGGAATTAGTTTCTATGCATAGAGGTACTGCAGAATATTCCACAGCCCTCTCTAATGTTTTATTAGACTATCTTAAAATCTGTGAGCACTGAATCAGACAGTCATCCAATTATCCATGAAGGGGCTGGGGATATAGTTCAGTGGCATAAGAACCTGACTAGCAAGTGCAAGGTCCCAAGTTCGATCCCTGATAATGGGAAAAAAAAAAATTATCCATCAAATGCTTTCTGAATAACTAAGTCCAAGGCATGATACTGGATTCTACACTCTGCAAGGCTAATTAGGAGGTGGGACCTAACAACAAGAAGCAAGTCACTGGGCACAGCTTTGAAGGGCGTTATTTTCTCTCTAGTCCTTTTCTTGCTCTCTCGCTCTCAGTTTTCTGGCTGCCATTAGGTGAATGGTTCCTCCACTATACTCTTTTTAGCTTTTAGGCTCAAAGCAACAGAACCGGCTGGCCACCAACTGAAGCCCCAGAAAGCAAATCTATTCTCCTTTGTTAGTCTCAGGTATTTTGTTACAGTGACTGAAAGCTGACAAACACAGACATGGTCTCCCCCATTTAAAAAAAAAAAAAAAACTTATTTACACTGTATTAAAGATGGTAGGAAGCACAAAGCAATCTTTAAAAGAATGTGGTTTTGCCAGCTTGTCACTTACTTGCAAACCTCTGATGACTATTACAGAAAAAAATCTATATTCAGTAGGACATACACAACTGATTTCAAATATGTCAACTTTCTTACTAGCTTTCCAGCCTTCATAATCCCTAAATGTTCCAGCCATCAAGAATATTTTATTGCTTGCCAAATGTAACACACTGGTTCACATCTCCATACTTTTATACTTTATGGTTCTATCTAGAATGACTTCTATTTACTCTCAGATTTCCACTCAAGTCATCTGTGCAAAGTCTCCCTACTCCTAAAATAGTATGCTTAACAGGAGCAATTTTGATGTCCAGAAACAATTTTGTTGTCACAGTGTGTATAGTGAAGGTATTAATGTCATCTAGTGAATATAGATCACTAAATGCCACCAATCAAAAGACAATCAGCATTGCTCCCAGTAAAGAATTAGATCAAAAAAGCAAGTGCTAAAGCTGAAAACTGTCCTAGAGGCAATCTGTGTCAGCTCACAAAACATTGTCTTTAATTATACAACTTTTACCTTTCTTTAGCAGCATGAGCACACACAAAACGCAGGCATTGTTATTCATTCATTCCTTTTATAAAGTTGCCAAAGTATAAAAAAGGTATAGACATGTCTCATCCCAGCTGTACTATTGCCTAGCTGTGTCTTTGGGCAAATTAGATAAACTCTCAGTCTGTCTGTCTGTCTGTCTGTCTGTCTTTTTCATTTTATGTATTTGGTACAGGGTTTTACTACACAGCTCAGACTCATAGTGATCCTCCTGTTTTCAGCCTCCCCAGTGGTGGGATTACAGGTGTGAGTCACCACACCTGGACTTGGTAGCTAGCACAGCGCACCCTGGGAGTGGGGCCAGTGCAGCATGCTGGTCCCTGCACTTGCCAAAGCAGGTGCTTAGTCGCCAGCCTAATAAATTCAGTTTCCTCATCTCTATCGTGAGAATCACTGCAGATACTTTACGTAAGTGATGTGAGGCTAAAATGACATATGTTAAGTGCTTAGATAATACAGGGCATACAGTGAAAGCTCAATAGACACCAACTAACATTATTGTTCCTCTACCTTTTTATGTTGTCAAAACAAGCAAAAAGAAACAAAAGGAAGGGCAAGTTGTGGTGAGAAGAGAGATTTTTAGAGATGAAGACATCAGTTTTCAAAAATCAATTATACACATTATCTATAACTGCTTTATCTTCAAAGCAATGTGTACTATTTATTTATAATTCAAAATACTGTCTTTGCTACTGATTAATTTTAGGTCACAAATTTAGTTTAACTATAATACTATTGTAAGTGAAGTCATCACTAATTTCACAATTTTAGCCATAAAATACAAAAGATGCTAGGCTCAATTTTTTTCCCCAAAATTTTATTGATAAACAGCAATGAGACAGTTTCAAATCAAATCGGAAGTACAGTTTCAACAAATAACACACTGCATATATTCCTCTTAGTGGTTAATTGCTGTACAAAATGTGGACTTGAGATCCTATTTACAAACACCATTAGAACAAATCATTCTATTCATTAAGAGAATGCAACTATATATCTAGCCTAACCACTTTGAATACACAGAAACAAAATGGACATTCATCGGTATACCCCAATTTTTCTAAGTTCCGTTATTGAATATTATAGGTGTGTAAACTCAGCAAAATATTCTAAAAGAGTCCAGTAGCCCATAATAGCATTGGGTCTTCTGTTTAACTGGCAATGTCAGAAATTATTGACCTGAGTCCCCCACAGCACAACATAACAACACGGCTTTACTTCCTATATTTCATCTTCATACTTTTCTACTGGATGGTTAAGACCAAGGTAAAGCAGGACCTGTGCAACAAGACTTGTAGCTTTTTGGTCTGAGAAGGTCAGTGAAATCCCCTCAGGATTTATCCTGAGATCCTGTACCTCAGATTGTAGAACCTTTGTCAGTGCAGCCACGTGGATGAGTGACGGCCATTGCTTGGCCAATGTGCTCTCTGTGAAATAGGCTCAATTCTTAAAATGAGTGTAAACTTAAATGTCTGATAGGAAGGAATACTAACCTAGGGTGTAGCATGCGTTCTATGTTAAACAGCACTTACGAATCCTCTTTCAATTAAAAATTGGTGATAACGTTAGGTGTCACTTTGGGGAGAAACTGAAAAAGTTGCAGTGAACAGCAGTCAATACTTAGCATACGGTACGTATAGTGAAAGCATTAATGTCTATGGGAGATGTTCACTACACAGCTGTTGACTGAATGAATCCAGTGAGGAAATCTTCAGGCTTAGAAAAACTTAACATAGCTTGGCAGTTCTAGTGTGACAATTCCTTGACAGAGAACAGTTAGTTTGCTTCTTACATCTTTCCAACCAAAACTGTTCAACACTCTCTGCAAGAAAACATTCTTCTCTCAGAAAGACATAGCGAGCTCGTCAAGGGCTGGCATAGCCACTTCAAGCTGTAAGAAAGATGAGCTTCTGCACAGCTGCTACTAGGGAAAGGATTAACAAAGTCTTCCAGTTTACTGGTCACCTCTGTTTCAATGACAGTAAAACTTCATAGGAAGAGTGAATGAATAACTCTTACCTACTTAGTTCCCAACAAGCCATCTGGACTTTCAGGGACATCTCAAGCTTATCATACAAGACATGTTTCAGTTTTAATTATTTCTGATTTATAAAACTCTAGCCAAGTAGGATATTAAATTGCAGAATCGGATGCTAATATTTAAAAAAACTTTTAACTGTATACAAAGCACCTATTCTGGGATAAGGAAAGAATAGTAAATACTATACAAATGCTCTTCATCAAAAGACTAGTGCTGGCCAAAAAGCAATGTCTTGATACTACCTTTACTGTTAGCCACTACCTTAATAAATACAGTTCCTGTGCCTAAGCTGTTAACCTAGTAGTCAAAACAAACTAAGCAGGGCAGCTGTCGATAAACATTTTTTTTTCGTTTAGTTTGTAATAGGATGAGAAACACTAGAAAAGCCCTTTGTGCATATATCATTCCCTCCTTGTACCACACCACTAAAAATACACCATCTGGATACAGATGGACAAACAGATTAAGCACTATATTTATTTTTACTCTGTAGAATTATCAAAGCCCTACAATTCTGGTAGTTGAAATTTATTCAAATCATATATAACATTATTTTATTCAACTAATATATTCCTCAACATTTACTTCTTCAATCCAGGATTATTTTTTTAAGGACAAAGTAGGCTGGGAATATAGCTCAGTGTAAAAGCACCTGCCTGGCAAGTACAAGGTCCTGCTTTTGATTCTTGGCACCAACATAAATAAATAAATAAGCTAAATAAAATCTTTGTTAGAATTATATTTAGAATTACTATGAAAACATAAAATACCCAACAAAGAACCTGTCTAAAGAAATGAATGCTAGGGCTGGGGAGATAGCTCAGTAGAATAAGTGCTTGCCTGACAAGCACAAGGGCCTGAGTTCAATCCCCAGTTCCAAAAAAAAAAAAAAAGAAAGAAAGAAAGAAATGAATCCTATAAAGGTAATACACCTAAACAAATATTTAAGATACTATTTTAACTTGTAGATTGGCATTCCTTACATATTTTTAAGAAAATTACACTTTTATAATCCTCCTGTCACACAAACATAGTCATAGGCCAAATCTTTTAAGCAATTATGAAAAAAATACTTATTTGAAAAATTCTGACCTTACCATATGATTAAAAAAAAAATCAAACCTAAGACTCATTACTTTTGTTACATATAACATTCTTTGTTAGTAAAGAATCTTTTAATTCATCTGTAACCTATAAAAACTTTTAGTTGCAATAATAAAACTGTAAAATTATTTCTAATCATTTTAAGGTATCTTAACAACTACATGTAACATAAACTTTTAAAGCGGTTAGCATCCATCAGAATGATTACAAAAAATGTACTAAACTAAGAATCAGATAAAGGAAGTGGCTATGACAGTTCATTAATGTATCGAAAACTTAGAAAAGGAATATAAAACTGTTAGTTTTTCTTTAAAAGGCTAATGTCTATTAACAGCTTAAAACAGGGCACAGTAGGGGGTTAATAAGTTGTTGTCTGAATCACTTTCATCAGTTTAAGTACCTATTAGTCCTTATTAGCAATGTGCTAGCAAAATGCTATTGGTCTTTTAAAGTTTTTTCTTGTTTTCTTTTTTTTCCTGCTGCTTCTTATTCTATTTGGCCAGGTAAATACTTTGGCAATAGAGTTTGAAACACAAAGTTGAGGCTTATTATTTTTGCTAGGTTCAGAATTTTTCTGTTCCACACATATCTGCACATTTAAAACATACTTATAAGAGAACACTCACTGCAGCAATATTTAAAATAGGAAAATACTAAAAAAAAAAAATATATATATATATATATATATATTTATACAAATACCAATACAAAAAAAAGCATGGTATGTCCATACAAAATACCTGGTAGCGATTTATATAAAAAAGGCCACTCAATATGCTTTAAATATAAATACAAAATATGTGGTATGTATGCAAAAATGTTTACAGAGTAACTATTATTCATTCTCAAAGGCAGAAATGTACATACTTGTACATGCACGGAGTATCTTTGGGAGGATATAATACCCACAAAAGAGGACTGACATTGGGTCCCAGGGATAGACTGGGTAGTTACTGGGCATGGGTGCTTTCTTCTGTTTCACTGGGTATCCTTTCATATCTTTGGAATTTTGTGCCATTATGTATAAAATGCCTATACAAAAATACTGTCCCAGCAAGTCACTTAAAATATGTAACAGCATGCTATTTAAAACTATCTGTAGAGGTTCCTGACCCATCCACCTATACCACAGGAAGCACCTGGGACTTGGCAACCAGCCTGGGCAGAGAAACCCAGATGCCTGATTCATCTCCCTATACAGCACGGAGCACCTGAGACCAGGCAACCAGCTCAGCAGAGGAACCCAGGATGAATCCACTGTACCGAGGAGAAAGGTTTTGCATACAAACTCTTAACTGATGACTTGTTCTGTTACACAGAAAGTATAAAATAGTTAATACAGTTTGTCAATTTCTAAATTTTGCTTGATGCTATTATTGCCAATTTTACTACTGTAGCTAGAATGTCACATCTGCTGAAATCACTTGTTTTCCCTTCAGTAACAATATTGGGAAGTTCTGGGGTAATAAACTCACCACAGCTGTACACCTAAAGACTAAGAACAGAAACAAACAGAAACCAACATCACACTCTCAATTGGGAAGGTAGGACTTTGGGGCAGACACAAACCAGAATCTCCAACACAGATGATATCCTTGAAGAACAGACTTTTCCTAGAGGCTCTAATACTACTGATATATCTACCTACCAGAAAATTTACAAAGATCATCACAGAAAACAAGATATAAATTTCTTTGAACACAGAAAATGGTGAGCCAGAGGAGAAAAGTGCAATCACAGACCTCCAGCTCATCCAGAACAAGTCCAGGAGATATCCATATAAGTAAAAGGAAGCCACATACATGACATTTCTGCAATGATAGCAACTAAAGAAAAGAAACAATTCTAGGAGGTGATAGAAGAAATCAGTTCACAAATAACCTGGGGTGGGGGGGAAGACAAACAATGAAAGAAGTAGGGCTGGTCAAACAGCTCAGCAGATTAAAGCACCAGCAAGCTTTAAGGAGGAAGGGTTGGGGGTTCAATCCCCGGGGCCCTCCTGCTGGCCCTGCACCCAGGATGCACTGAGACTGCAATTGAGACTGGGCATGGTGGCACATGCCTGTAATCCCAGCTCTTGGGAGATTGAACACAGGTGGATCACTATGAGTCCGATTTAGCTGTGAGACCCTGAACATCCTGTAGACCCTTCCCTAAAATACAAAAATATTAAAAATTAAAAAAAAATAATGAAAGTGCTGCATATCTAAAAGTGAAAGATTTATACAATCTGAAGAAAAACCAGAGTACTGAACATATCTAAAGAAGACAGATTTTTAAAAAATAAAGGAGCACAGAAAAATAGTTGAAACTTTGAATGAACAATATAAGAAAGAATGCATGAAACATTTAAAGAGATATTCAGAAAATTAAAAATTCAATTGAAAGCTTGCAAAACCACTTGAGTGAAATAAAAGACTTTCAGACCTTGAAGACACTTCTACAGCTAGGGAGCAGAGAGCAAAGGTCTCTTAAAAAATAACAGGGTATTCAGAGTCTCACTACGTAGATCGGACTCACAGTGCTTCTCCTGTTTACAGCCTCCCAAGTGCTGGGATTTCGGGCATGCACCACCACGCCCAGTCTCAATTGCCATCTCAGTGCACCCCTGGGGTGGGGCCGGCATGGCAGGCCCAGAGATTGAAGCCCCAGCCCCTGCATCTGCCTAAGAAGGCGGTTTAATCCGCTGAGCTATTTGGCCACCACAGAGAGCAAATTATAAAGAGCAGAGCAGAAATTAATACAATGGAGACTAAGAAAACAATACCAAGGATTAATGAATTGAAGAGTTGGTTATTTGAAATAATAAATAAAATGGAAAAAACCCTAGCCAACATTGTCAAAAAAAGTAAAGGAAAAACTCCAATTCATGCAAAAAGATGAAATTACTGCAGATGCTTAGAAATTTAGAAAACCACCAATACCTACTTCAAACATCTTTAGTGTCATAGTATGGAAAACACAGAAGACCTGGACAGATTACTAGATATGAATCAAGAAGGTTAAAAAAAAAATTCTGAATAACCCAGTATTAATTAATGAGACAAAATTAAAAACGTACAAAGAAAAGGCCAGGTCCTAATGCATTTACACCTGAATTCAACAAGAAATTCAGAGAAGTTTTAAAGCCAATATTTCTCAAATTCTTTGATGAAATTGAAATGGAAGCAATACTCTAACTCATTCCTGGAGGCAAATATTACCCATACTAGTAGCAAAGAAAGACCCAACCAAAAGCAAGAGCTATAGCCCAATCTCTCTGATGAACATAGACACAAAAATATTCAATAAGGTACTAGCAACATCAGGAAGAATACACATCATGACCAAGTGAGATTCATCCCAAGTATGCAGGGATGGTTCAACATACACAAATCAGTTTATAAATGTAATACACCACATCAACAGAGCCAAAGGTAAAACCCACATGATCATCTCAATAGATGAAGAAAAACCTTTTGACAAAGTCCAACACTTATTCATAATAAAAACCTTACAGAAAATCAGTATAGTATTTATCTCAATCTGATAAAAGCCACTTATGACCAACCAACAGCCAACATCATACTAAATGAACAAAAACTCAAAATTTTCACTCTCACATCAGGAACAAATCAAGGATGTCCACTATCACCATTCCTATTCAATATAATTCTGAAAACCGAGCAATTAGACAAGTGAGAGAAATAAAAATAAGAACAAGAAAGAACAAAATTATTATTTTTCACAAATGACATGATACTCTACATAGAGGACATCAAAAACTCTACCAAAAGACTCCTACAATTAATGAGCAAATTCAATAGTGTAGTTGAATACAAAGTCAACACTAGGGCTGGTGAGACAGCTGGTGAGACTAAGCACCTGCTTAGGCAAGTGCAGGGCCTGGGGTTTGATTCCTGGTACCACATGCTGTCCCAGCCTTGCCCCCCAGGCACAATAAGCTGGCTTCTGACACCAGATGTGGTGGTACACACCTGTAATCCCAGCACTGGGGAGGCTGAAAACAGCAGGATCACTATGAGTGCAAGCTGCCTAGTGAGACCCTGTACCAAAATACATTAAAAAAAAAAAAGTGCTACCAAGAGCTTTCCTGTACACAAAGAAATCAGGGAAACCACATCCTTCAAAATAGTATCCAAAATAATGAGATACTTAGGAATTAATCTCACAAAGGAAGTAAAAGATCTATACACTGAAAATTATAATACCCTGAAAAAAGAGATCGAAGATGATTTCAGAAAATGGAAAGATATTCCTTGTTCCTGGATAGTAAGAACCAACATTATGAAAATCGCCACACTCACAAACTATTATAGAGATTTAATGAAATCCCTGTCAAAACACCAACAGCATACCTCACATATCTAGAGTAAACATTCCCAAAATTCATTTGGAAGAAGAGATGTAGAATAACAAAGGCAATACTGGCCAACAAAGGCAACACAGGAGGTATCACAATCCCCAACTTGAAATTATAAAGCTACTGTGATAAAATCAGCATGATACTGGGGGTTGGGGGGGGGGATAGACCTGAGGATCAAAAACAAGATTAGATGATGCAGACACAACTATAAATGCACTCAGCCACCTTATCTTTGACAAAAGGGCCAACCATAGTCACTGGAAGAAAGATAGCCCCTTTAATAAATGATACTGGAATAATTGGTTTTCTACATGCCAAAAACTAAAAATAGACCCATATTTATCATCATGCACTAAAGTAAAGTCAAAATAGATTAAAAAATCTATTAAAATAGAAACACCAAATCTATTAGAAGAAGAAGTATATAGAAATCTTAAAAACACAGGGGCAGGTACAGAATTCATGAACAAAAACCAAACTGTAATGGAAATACTTCAAAGAATCAACAACTGGTATCACATCTTATTAAAAAGTTTTGCACTTGAAATCACCAACAGAGTGAAAAGAAAACCCACAATTTGGGAAAAAAATGTTGTCAACTGTCCCTTACATAAAGGACTTCTATCAAATTCAAAGACCCAATCCAAAAAAGGGCATCTGAGATGAAGACAATTCTCAGAAGAAAAAATACAAATGACAGATAAATATATGAAGAAAATGTTCAACACCACTGGTCATTTGAAAAATGTAGATTAAAATAACAGTGAGATTCCATCTCACCCCAGAAAAAAAAGGCTGTCATTAAGGAGTCAACTGGTAACAGATACTGGTGAGGCTGTGGAGAAAAAGGAACCCTTCTCCACAGTTAGTGGGAGTGTAGACTGGAAATCAGTGTGGAGGTTCCTCAAAAAACTAGGATCAGAGGTTCCATTCCACCTCGCTATTCCCTGAGTATTTTTCCAGAATAAATGAAAACATCATACCACAGAGATATATGTGCACCCATGTTTATAACAGCACAATTTGTAACAGCTAAATCTGGGGAAACAATCCAGGAATGGATAAAGAAGATGTGACCTTTTCATATAATGGAAGTATTACTCAGCTATAAAGAAAGCTTTTATAGGTAAAACTTCACACTTTTTTAGGTAAATGGATGCAACTAGAGACCATACTCTTAAGTGAAATAAACTGAGTATATAAACATCACACTGTCCCTCAGTATAAGAAACTGAAAGAGTAAATAAGACTCAAAAGGTACAATTGATACTGTGAAAGGGAAAGAAACTTCTCAGAGGGAAAGACCAACTGGGATGGGAGATAAGAAAAGAAGGAAGGAAAAAAAGGTATATATACACAAGATAGCTAAGATAATTGTAGTACTAATTTCTATTAGTTCATTGACATGAACAATTAGTGCTCATTCTGTTTGATCAATTACACATGCCTGTATTTGGTAATCTGAGCAACTATTTTGAAGAAAACAATATGCAATATAATAATCATCATTAATTTCCTATCATCTTGTTTTGAAATTCTGTATCTTTTGTTTTTTCTTTAAAAAAAAAAAAACTAGCTGTAAATGCATATGTAAGCAAATTGAGTGTTACCATTTTTGTAAAGCTGTTCATAGGAGTACTATTGATGAGAAAATATACTGTTTCAAAGTATTGTGAAACACGTTAAATTAAGAGAAAATGAAAATACAACACCATTTCTTTCCTCAAGAAATTTCAAAGGCCAAAAAGAGTAAATTTATTCTTTTTATAGTATTGACCAAGGTCTTTATATTTTATGCCATACCTCTGGGAAATTGTCTCTTGACTAAGGAGCTTACATGCTAGTAAGGCTAACAGGATTATGGTGACTCAGAGTCCGGTCAAAGGAAAGCAATGATCAAAGATCAGGCCACCAACAATCTCAATTTTTCAAATCATCATCGACAAGTAAGTTAAAACACTCTAGGTTATACTAAAACAGTGGTAGCAAATACGGCATGGATATTGCAGTAAGCTGTTTGTATCACTGAAAGTTCTCAAATCTCTTTATCACCCCCACTCTAAAATAATTAACAGTATCAAAAAGAGTAGTAACATACAAATTTTCAAAGTTATCAGAAGCATGAATAGTAAACACTGTGGCTGACATCATCACTTTGAAACGAGACAGAAAAAAATTAAACATAACATCAAGTTATCATATTCAATGAAGACTACATCTGAAACATTATCCAATTAAAAACTCAGTTAAAAATCTTCAAAAAATATTGTAATGAGACTTTCAGGGATCTCAAAATCATTTTTTCCACAGGAAAAATGTTTTATACTACTTAGTGTTAAGTTTCATAAAACTGTCCCATAAAAGCCTACTTAAGCCTGGTTTAGTGTATGTCAATGTAAATGATGAAACACTGTTCACAGAATGTATACCTTCTGTAAATATGTCTCTAATAAGGCAAGAATCTGAATTCCAAGTTGGATGGCAAGAATGCTTCCTAAATTACTGTCTTCCTTGCCACTGAAGTGAGGAATCTTTTACTCTTAGGAGCTAAGATGAGACTGGAACAAGACAGTGTGAGAAGAAAAGGTTTGGTTTCAAGGAAGCTTCTTCCTTTCATTTTTCATTTCACCTACTCAAGAGAACAGCACTAAACTGAGTAAGAATAGTTTGGAGATGAGAGGAAGGGTTGAAGAAAGACATCATTTGATTCTTTTCCCTACTTCTAAAAAGAGCAGGAGAGTAAAATGTGAATCCCTAGCCAGTTCAGTATATCACTCCCAGTACCACACACAGATCTACATAAATGAGGGATTAAAGTAATTATATCAATTACTGCTTTACAGAAAGTAACACAATTTCAATCCAAGGAATTTAAACACTGGGATGTTTCTAGGTTTTGAAGTTTCTGGGTTTTGTTAATACTCAGTTCACATAACTAAAATCCAGTGAAGGTCTGGCTTCAAGGTTAGCTGATCCAGTAGTTCAACGATACTATCAAGAAGCTTGTTGGAGTGTGGCTCTTACTCAGCCAGCAGGAGGTAACCTAGGTTTGAGCCCAAGCAGAGCCAAAACAAAAAAGGACAAGTTCTTTTTTCTCTTCACTCTGCTGTTCACAATACAAACTCCCTCCCAAGGCCAGATGCCCTAGTGCTCAAAGAAGACTGCCAGTTACAATTACAGTTACATGGAGAAAGTACTTTGGATTCAGTAAAAGTTTAGAAATGTACCCTGATTAGGTCAGCCTAAATCACACAATCATTCAGACTTAATTTCTGTGACCAGGTAAATATGTGGCTTTAAAAGATAAAAGCCCACTCCTAAACATGGATGGGAAGCAATTCCCTTTCAAAAAATATGAATGGCATGTATGTAAGAAAGGACAATGGACTCTGGAATTAAAACACATGTAACTTAGGCAGACACAGGGGCCGGGGGTTGGATCCCCAGCCTGCCATGCTGTCCCCTCCCCCCGCTCCCTTGGCAAGCTGAGATGTCAAATGAGACGGGGTGTGGTGGTACAGGCCTGTAATCCCAGCACTTGGAATTTTATTATTATTATTATTATTTTTGCAGTACCGTGGATTGAACTCAGGACCTTGCCCTTGCCAGGCAAGCACTTACTCTACTGAGCTATCTCCCTAGCCCTGAAAATTATTCTAGATATTCTTTTTTTTTTTTTTTTTTTTAACCGAGGATTGAACTCAGGCCCTTGCGCTTTCCAGGGAAGCCCTTATTCCACTGAGCCATCTCCCCGGCCCCTAATCCCAGCACTTGCGAGGCTGAAAACAGGAGGATCATTGAAAGTCCCATCTGTGTAGTGAGACCCTGTAGACTCTGTACTAAAAATACATTAAAAAAAAAAAATCCATGTAGATATGGTGAAGAAAAAAATGAGGAAGCAACCATTGGGTTCACTCAAAGATATTTGCAAGTGTTAATAAAGCCATCAATCAATTTAATCATTTAAATCGATCATTTAAAAAACTAGAAAATTAGCCGTACATGGTGATACATATCTACAGTCCCAGTGATCTATAAGAGGCAAAAGAGGATCATTTTAGACTAAGAATGTGAGACCAGCCTAGGCAACAAAGCAAGATCCCCATTTCAAAAAGACAGGAAATTAACAAAACTACTCTTCTTAAAAATAAAAAGTCAGTCTCCTCTCCTCTCCCCTCTCCTTCTCAAAATAAGTACATACATACATACATACATACATACATACATAAGCAAATGTCAAAGTTAGCTCTTGAGAGCACACTGATTTAATTTACTACCAAAAATGCAAAAATACTTTTAAAAAGAGTAATTGGAAACAAAAACATCAATCTTGATCTCTATTCATTTCCTAGTCCCTATAGGAAATGCATTATATTTCTTTGTAAATACATGAAAATAAACACCTTGTTTTGTTTGTTTTTTTTGGTGGTACTGGGGATCAAACTCATGACCCTGTGCTTGCCAGGCAGGCACTTATGCCACTGAGCTATCTCTCTGGCTAAACACCTTGCTCTTGACTGTGTTAGATATGCTAGGGACAGGTAGAGAAAATAAAGGGCATAGATGTCTGCCAGACTTTTAAGACTACAGCAGCGACAGTTACAAAACTAAATGGTACTGGTTTTAAAAAATATTATCAATACAGGTTTCAATCTTTCTCTAGAAATACTATGTGAAACTTAAGAAATCCAGGCATTAGGTCCAGCCTGATAGCTCCGCAGACTAAAGCATCTGCTTAGGCAGGTGCAGGGACCGGGATTCGATCCCCAGCATGTCATGCTGTGCCTCACCGGCTGCGCCTCTGTGGTGAGCAGAGACAGTGAATGAGACTGGGTATGGTGGCTTGCGCCTGTAATCCCAGTGCTTGGGAGGCTGAAAACAGGAGGATCAGAATAAGTACACTCCGTGTAGTGAGTGGTCTCATAAATCAAAATTAACAATTAAAAACATAATTTAAAAAGTATTATTATTGACCTTCTTTGGCTTCAACTCTTGACCAACCAGCATCAGCAGGACTCCAGACTTAGTATCTATCTCCATCTAGCGGCCTTCCCTCACACCCTGGATACCCGCACCCAGTAAACAGTCCTGAAACAAATGGGTAAGGACCTCTCTTTCTGAGGACACCACTCCCCACCAAGTAAAAGTTCTGGGTTGCTGAAAGTAAATGTACTCTACCAGGGGAAAGAAGACACAGTTACATCAGGTAAGACCAGATTCCTATAGACCTCTTCCTTTTCTTGTAACTATTTATGTTTGGGGATGCTTACTTAATAGCACAACCATAGTAATGTTTAGCATTACCTTTGGAGGCAGGCAGGACATTTTACAGGTGGTAACATTTGATCTAAAGTCTTAAACTTACTGAAACATATAAGTTTCATACTGTTCCTTCTCCATAGCAAATATGACCAGCAACTAAAAATCAAAGGCTTTGTCATAGCTTAAAAGATGGGAAGAGTCAAGTCTTCTCCTGAGGATCAGGACATTCAAAGACATTAAGTTATGGATTCTGAATAAAACTGCTTTAATAGTGACCTCTGGACCAGTGCAACCTCTGACAAGTTAAGGAAAAACAGTTCTGTTTGGGAATATAATGGCACAATAATAGGACACTGTTATGGTCTATAAATATATGCTTGGAAATGGAATATACTGGAATAGAAAGATACACATGCAAGCCATTTATTTTCTAAGAATTTTGATTATTATGAAAATTTTCCAGGGCCAGGGAGATGGCTCAGTAGAATGAGCACTTGGCAAGTATAAGGGCCTGAGTTCAATCCCCGCTTCCACAAAATAAATAAATAAAAATTAAAAAAAATAAAAATTTCCAATCTTACAATAGATTTTCAACACTTACTACTAAACAAACGTGGAATGTCCATACATACACACACCAAAGAGCTTTCATCTCCACATTCAACTTACAAAATATTCTTTTAGGAAAACCATAGGAATGGTCTTAGCTTTCTCCTGTTCCAGCCTGAAGAAACATCTGATTGCCAGTTGTGCAGTTCCTAAGAGTCACAATTACAGAACCACCTACAATAACCATGACACTTCCTGTAACCACCACTCTAGAGAACTGAATAATATATAAGGGAGCTAACTAAATTTTAGGGTATGAAGTTGGCCATTATGGCTAAACTTACTTTAAGCGAAAGGGGTATAATGCATGAGAAGTGGAAAAACAAATGATAAAGCTATCAAACATTACAGGAATAATTTATAAAGCTATGTCCTTAACTTTTCCCAGATAATATTCATCACCCTTCTAGCCATCTTTTTTTTTTTGAGGGGGAGGGAGGTACAGGGAAATCAAACTCAGGACCTTGTCAGGCAGGCAGGCACTTATGTCACTGAGCTATATTATATCCCTGCCCTTAGCCATCATTACTTTAAATACAGGATGTAAAGTGTATAGAGAACTAAAGGTAAAACGTAAAAAATGTATGTATACCTACATTTCACTTGCATTATTTATTCCATGTTAGTATATATTAAGATTTTGTCTTTTATTTTTAATTATTGCTAATTAATGCATGTCCAAAATACACTGTGTAGCAGGAATTAAAAACATAAAAGGCAATAAAATCTCTATTAGTTCAATACACATAAATACATTTAATATACATACACAAGAGAGACCAACAGTCAGATACAACACAGAGTTGTATACCATAAGCGTACATATAAACAAACTTGGGAAGATGCCACAGTTTGGCAACAGTGCGGCTGTATTAAAAAAAAAAAAAAAAAAAAATATTTCCCTACAGGTTCATGATGTAAAATTCTATA
>NW_004524814.1:266494-271927 GCF_000260255.1 Octodon degus
GATACAACACAGAGTTGTATACCATAAGCGTACACGTCTGAACTCTTGGGAAGATGCCACAGTTTGGCAACAGTGCGGCTGTAAAAAAAAAAAAAAAAAAAAAATCAATACAATTTCCCTACAGGTTCATGATGTAAAATTCTATAATCAGGGCTTGTAGATTTGTAATTATGGTATGTCAGCTACATTTAAACAAGAGTGTTAAGATTGTTAAAGTTAAACTAACACAATTGCAGTGTGAATTGTCCTAGTCTCATTCTAATCTACTGGTGTCACTTTCATTTAATCAGAAGAAAACTATGGGCCAATGTCAGTGCTATTTCCAATGCCCTAACAGTCTGTTCACTTTGGATTTTAAGCCATTACCAATTTAAAACAGATATAAAAAGATATACTTAAGAAAGTATTTTTAAGCAATTAATTCACCCACCAGTGGGCTATCACAAGCTTTATTGTAATAATAAGTTTAAAGTGCCTTTTTTTTTTTTTTTTTTTCATTTACGTATTTAGTACAAGGTCTCACTAAGCAGCTCAGCCTGATACTGATCCTCCTGTTTTCACCTCCCCAGTGCTGGGATTATAGGCTTGTGCCACCATGCCCTGACTGGTTCACAGACTCAACATGCCCCCGGGGCAGGGCTGGCACTGCAGGCAGGAATGGGGATGAACCTTGGTCCCTGCACTTGCCAAGGCAGGCATTTCTGCTGAGTTATCTTGCTGGCCCTTCTAACGTGCCTGTAAAAAATAAATAAATAAAATAAAGTGCTTTTAGAGTTATTAAGTTACCTTTTATGTGAAATGGATGAAAGCATTTTTTTTTCTTCCAGAAAAACTTGCTGAGTTTATCACATTCTGGTAACAAGTATATTTATAAACAGAAAACCTACTTTAATCTTTCAGCACATGTGACACTTAGCTAAAACATCACATCAATATTTTAAAAAAATCAATTCTATCTTCTATTTTAGTGAAATTTTCTAAATCTTTAACAAAGGAAAAAGCTACTCTGGTAAGGATTCATATTTACATCACACATTTAAATTTTAGGAAAGGCCCAATGCACAACTTACAATTATGTACTATCAAGAAATAGCCTCCAAGCAAATCACAGGACACACAGAACAGCAGAGCTATACCAGCTCCTAACAGAAGAGGTAATCATCTTGGTTTGCCTGTGACTTTCCCACTGAATGCTCTAAGTTGTGGCAGTAAATGCCACTGAGGGCCCAAAAACAAAACAAAACCAATGAACCAAAAACAAAGACAAGATAAAAACAATTGTTACAATATAATTATGACTATCAAAAAACTAAAGCAAATATATCACCAAAATTCATCTATGAACTGCCTGTGATGCTGTTAATAACAAATGACAATAATGATGAAATATTTTATTCAAAAATAAAAAATTGGGGCCGGGGAGATGGCTCAGTGGAATAAGCGCTTCCCTGGCAAGCGCAAGGGCCTGAGTTCAATCCCCGGTTCTGCCAAAAAATAATTAAATAAAAAATAAAAATAAAAAAAAATTAAAAATTTTAAGAAGGCGGGGGAGGGATCATATTCTGCAAAGGAAAATAAGTTGGACTATGATTTGGTGATCCCTTGCTTGGGCAGCCAGACGAGCTGTGACCCTGTCACAGGTAACAACAGGTCTAGTAAACTGCAGGAAATATAAACTTACATTTTAAAAAGGAGTCAATCAGACCCAGATCTACCAACTAATTCCACCACAGACTGGATATTCTTTACCCAAAATACTTGTAATGAAACTTTCTCAGATTTCTGTTTTTCGGATTTTCAGTATTTCCATAAACTTTATCAATGCAACATTTCTAATCTAAAAATACACAATGTGCCAAGATCTTTCTGAGTGATGTTTCAGCACTTAAAATATTTATTTTTTGCACTTACAGTTTTATATTTTTTAATTAGAGATGTGCCAATAAGCAAATATGTTAACAAAGGCTGCTACTCCAGGAAACAGTTACCCATTCAGGCTCTAATACAAATTTCTCTGTAGTTACTGCCAATATTAGACCTCAAAAACCAATCCTATTGCTGGGAGAAAGATATTTAAGGAGGTTTCTGGGTGAGAGGCTGAGCACCAAGTCAGTGGACTTTAGTTGAATGGACTGTCTTTGTTCCTAACAATGTTCCTCTTGAAACTATTTCCAGAGATCAGATCCTTTGCCTGCTACTATGCGAGTAACAAAGGGTTTCTTGCACTATAAGGCTTCTGCCTATCTTCCTATCCTTTGCTGAAAATAATGTCCCTGAAATTTGCTTCTCCCCTAAGATGGGCTACCACCCACCGCTCTGTCTTTAGTCTTGCCAGCATGCTAAAATGACTATTAAGCACACTGCTCTGCCTTGGTCAGGCCCAACTCCACCATCTGCTTACTGCTGGTTTCCATACTCCCCTAACATTTAACATCCCCGTCCAAATTTCTTCCTAAAATCCATGATTAGGAACTTCTCAGTCACCTGAAGTGTTCTAGATTTGACTGGACTCTAAACCCTAAGAAATTGGTCTATACTAGGTATAACCTACTCAAACTGAGCTCTGGGACAAACACCTCAAATACAATTTCTAGCAGTTGGCAACTTCTGAAGAGAAAGCTGAAGACCTAGAGACATAAGAGTTGACTAAGTTTCTTCTTCCAAGTTGTGACTTTGGAATAGAAATAAGGCCATAAGGAATGATCACTTCACTAGAAAAAGGTGGGTGAGGAAAAAAGATGGTTTCAGATTATGTTTTTAAAAACTTAATGAGCAGAAGCAACTTTCACCAAACGAAGAACATGTCTAAATCATGAAATTTAAGTCTCTAAAACTAAATTTGGAAAGAAGGAGAAAGAAGTACGCATTTAATCCCTTTTCATTATGAAAAATCTGAAACATATAGAAAAGAATGTAGTAAAGTTCCACAATCATATTCAAAATTATAAATATGTTTCCATACTTGCCTCATGTGTTTTTCCACCTTTGGTGAATATGTATACATATATATGTATGTATATATGTATATATGTATATATACATATACATATACATATATGTATATATATAGTTTTTTGAGACAGGGTCTTACTATGTAGTGTAAGCTGACCTTGAACTCGCTCTGTAACTCAGGCTGACCTCAAACTTGCAGTGATCCTCCTGCCTTGTCCTCCTAAATGCTGGGATTACAGCTTGCCCCACCACACTGGGTAACTATAGATTTTAAAAAAAGGACAATAAAGCAGAAGAGTCAAAATAATTTTCAGAGAAAACACAACGGAACAATAACAACTATGGGCACAGAGGATTATAAAACCAAGGCCTTACATTATTACTAAACATTAATTACTATAATAATATGTTCTTAAAAACAAGTGATACTATGTATCAAATATCACTGTAATCCCAGCACTTGAGAGTTTGAGGCAGGAGAATCGCTCCAAGTTCCTAGCTAGGGTTACAGTGAGTTCAAGGCCAGCCTGAGCCGCGTAGTGAAATCCATCTCAAAAAGACAAAATATATAAATATTACTGAACCAAATTTTATATTTAAAATATACATCCATCCTATTGTAAGCTCTATATCCAAGTGTCAACAGAAAAGTTGTGGAAAATAATGTATGAGAGATATTTCCACTAACTTATAAGCAATTTGAGATTATGGTAATTATGAAAATGTTACAAATATATAAATTTATTGAATTATTAAGTATAAAATTTTACGTAAATATTAAATAATCAATAACGAGTATCAATAAGAAATATATATATATATACACACACACACAATATAACGTAGAGTCGGCCAGATAGCTCAGTAGATTAAAGCGCCTACTTAGGCAGACCCAGGGACCGTGTTCGATCCCCCAAACCCCGGAGGAGCTCGGCATGGCAGTGAGGCAGGGTGTGGCGTGCCGGCCCTGCTCCCAGGGTGAGCTGGGACAGTGACTGAGACTGGGCTGGGTATTGTGGTGCGCGCCTGTAATTCTAGCATTTGGGAGGCTGAAAACAGGAGGATCACAAGACTGATCTGTGTAGTGAGACCCTGTAGACCCTGTACTAAATACATAAACAAACAATATACTGTTACTGAAAACAATGTGAAAGCTCCATTTCTAACCAGTTTGTTGAGGTACCTGAAAGTTCTTTTGGTTGTTTTTCGTGGTGCTGGTGACTGAACCCAGAACCTTGTGCATGCTAGGCAAGCACCATACTGCTGAGCTACATTCCTGGCCCTTTAAAAAATTTTGAGACAGGGTCTGCACAAAGTGCCCAGGCTGGCCACATGCAGCTTAGTACTAGAGTGTTTTTAAAGTCCTAAGGACTTAGTTAATAATTATCATAAAATATGTATCATAAATATGTAACTATTAGACCTGAATTTCATAAGGCGGGATAGATTATGTGGATGAGAAATATCAAAGTCATACAGTCAATGAGAAACCATCATTACAAGTAACTTCTCATGATTTCCAGTCTAAAGCATTCTCCAATACATCCTGGTATTTCTGCCAAATACACTGAATAAAATGATACAACATGTGTAGTAAAAGAGAACAGGGCTCTGGGTTTAGTGAAGGCATGTATGTTTTCAATTATACATCTCAAATCCACTGTGGCAAATTTAAAGCACTATTTGAGTTTTATACTGTATGGAAGAAAGCCCTATATTATATCAGAAACCTCATTTCACTTCCTTGCTCCACTAACCCACAGTGATAGGGTGCCTTCTCCAAACTTCATGAAACTTCAGCTTCTCATGTAGAAAACCAGATCTAACATTTACTAGCTACTGCCTCTTTGCTACAAAATATGCAGCATTAAACGGTGTAGCAGGTTTTCTCACAACTGCATCAAGTGGTTACTTTATTTCACAAATGAGGTAGCAGACGAACTGTGCAATGTAATGTACTCCAGAACGCTGAATAAGTCAGATCAGGACGGGCCCAAGCAGTCTCCCTTCGTAAGAGGTTGTGCACTTACTGAACTACTACCTACAAGCACTACCGTACTATCTGCATGCTTCAGCGATGAAGGCAGGGTGCTGAGCTGAAAATCGGAGCTAACAGTCTAAGAAGCGGATTTACTCTCCTGGCTTGCCCTTCCTTTCGGCTGCCCGGGTCGCCCACGACTACCACGGAGGGGCTGCCTCGGCAGAAGGCTGCTTTATCTCGTGGGCTGCTGCCCCGCACGGGGTACTTCCGGGGTCTGAGTTCGGGTTCAGCGGCCCTAAGGCCGGGCTGGGAGCGCGCTCCCCACCCTCGGCTTCGGCCGCAAAAGTTGGCGGGCGCCGAGTCCACGCACCCAGCCAGCGTCCCGGCCGCGCGGCCATGTTAGGAGGGCCGGGCGCCGCGGCGGTGGCTTCCAGAGGGGCCCCGGGTGCGGCGGCCCGCGGCGTTTCGGAGCCCGCTCCCGAGCCTCCGGGGACCAGGCG
>NW_004524814.1:272092-275270 GCF_000260255.1 Octodon degus
CCCGCCGCCCGCCTCGGGCCTGCGAGCTCCGCCCGCCCGTCGGCCGCCGTGAGGCCACCGCGGGGGCGCGAGCGCCGCAGCTCCTTACCGCTTCACCACGCCGGTCTTGATCTTGATCTGCCTCACACGGGGATCGGCCATAGCGCCTGGACTCGCGGGCAAGAGGGGCGGCACCCGCTGGGCCGAGAGTGCGACGCGCGAGGCGGTAGGGAGTCGGCGTCGCCCGGCCCGCACGCATGCGCAGACTGCGCGGCCCGGCCACGCCTCGCGGCGCCGGCCGTGGGCTCTTCCCGGCTGGCAGCCGGACGGCTTGCTTCGCTGTGCACCAGAGTGAAACTTTTCCCGGTCTCTCCTTGTAACTCAGGCCTTTGGAGAAACTTTGTTCTTTCCCTTAAACGTGGGTTTGAGCCAGACATTGCTTTGCAGGGTTATCTGCTTAGTGGACGGGCAACCTGGAAACTGTATTAAAGATGTTTTTGGTTACCATCATCTAGTGTCAGGTGGGGCAAGGTATTTGGTGTTGAAAGAAAGAAAATACTACCGTGCATGCAGAAAAGCTCCACTGACCCCCAAGCTTCGGCAAAAATGTTTCTATAGAATTTAACTTAGCAAGAAAATGTAGTACTTCTTAAAATAAACATCGTCTCTAATGTTTATTAAATGTTCAACTTGCAAAACTGTGTATGGGACACAAAAGCTTGGGTAGAGACAAACCGGTTTATGTTCGGGTTCTACACTTAAGTAGCTACACGACTGAGTCACTAAGAGCTCCTAAACTTCGCTGCTGACCTGTTTCCTCAACTACAAAATGAAATTAATAATGCCTGTTCTTAAGGGTAGAAGCTGCTCGACTTCCGACTGCTTTGCATTTTCAGAATATGACTGCTGCCTAAAATGAGGTACACACCTTCGAGCTCCAGCCACCTCTTCCAGTTGGAGGAGAAATGAAGGACAGAGCTTCCTGTTTTCTTATTGCTGGTACCAACCTTCTGAGTACCAGTCATTCCTTTCCCCAAACTTGACTGAAGTATTTTCACTTTCACGACTGGCTCTGAAATGCTTTTCCAATCTTAGCAGAACGAGACTCTTGCTTGAAATCCAGGATCAAAACCCACTTCCCGAGAGACTCCATCATGACGGACCCCTGCCTGTGCAATGATTCCCGGATGCTTTGCTATAATTTTGATTTTGTTATGTTTATTTTTAAAACTTGTTTGGGTTCCTCACAAGGGTTGTCGGCATCCTTCCTTGTTTGGTTATAAGCATCTTTAAAGGCATGAATCTTTTGTCTTCCACAATCTTCTCCCCTAGCCTCCATCTGAGTCGTGTACATAGCCAGTGCCAAATTCAATAAATATTTTTTAATTATTTTTTCCATAATTTTATTGGGAAACAAATAGCAAAGAGACAGTTTCAAATCAAATTGGTAGGACAGTTTCAATGATTAACACATTGCATACATTCTTCCTAGTGGTTAATTGCTGTACAAGATGCAGACATGATATCCTATTTACAAACACCATTAAAACAAATCCCTCTATTCATTAAGAGAATGTAACTATATATCTATCCTAACCACTTTGAATACACAGATACAAAATGGACATTCATCTGTATCCCCTTTTTTGGTTAAGTTCCGTTATTTGAATATTATAGGTGTGTAAACTCAGCAAAGTATTCTAAAAGAATCCAGTAGCCCATAATAGTATTGGGTCTTCTGCTTGACTGGCAATGTCAGAAATTGTTGACCTGAGTCCCCTACAGCCAATAAATATTATTACTGGGCTGGTTAGCATACTGTTGTACTGTACCAAGTGACATATAAGAGCTTTGAATTACTGTGTGTGTGTGTGTGTGTGTGTGTGCATCTGTGTGTGTGAAGGCCCCTTCTTCCATCACATAATAAAAGTCATGTAACACATCCTATTTTCCTGGTTTTAAGAAATGTGGAACTCAGTCTTGAGCTAACTTGCAGGAATTTTTCTTAGAAAAGCTCCTATTGTCTCTCTCTCCAACCACTGTCTCCCTCCTTTTACCCTTCTATTTTAGTTTGTTTCTGTGCCTTACTGTCAGTCAGTAAGTAATAGATGTAATTCTGCAGCCAAAAGACTCCCCTTGCTGCTGCTGGGTTGGTCCAGTCCACACCTGGGCTCTCAAGGACACTGTGTTTATCTGTGTGTATATGTTCTGTATTACATGCTTGAGACTGTAGACTACAATTATGGAGGTTGGCTCCACCTAGAAAGGTAAAAGATCCAATGGATTGTTTTCAGTGTGTGAAGTTTATAATATCGGTTAAGAGCATGAATTTTAGGGCCAGATTATCTAAGGTTAAATTCTATCACTGCTCTGCTATGTAGCATTACTTCAACTTCTCTATGCCCCTTCATAGATAAAATGTAGCTAAAATAATACCTATTTCATAAGTTGTTATAAAACTTAAGTGAGTTAATATTTATCAAATGCTTAGTAGAGTGCTGGCACTTATAATATTGTCAAAGTATTTGTGAATAAGTCATCTGGAAAAAAGGTCCTAAAAAAGAAACAACAAACACAAGCCAGGCATGATGGTTCATGCCTGTTATCCCAGCACTTGGGAGGCTGAGGCAGGAAGATCACCATGAGCTTAAGGCCAGCAGTGGATTACATAGTAAGTTCAAGGCTACCCTAAACTATGCAGTGAGACCTTATCTTAAAAAGACAAAAAAAGAAACAGGCCTGGCGAGATGGCTCAGTGGACTAAGTGCCTGCTTTGGCAAGCACAGGGACCAAGTTCCCATCCCCGGCAACACATTGTGCCAGCCCTGCCCCCAGTGGCACATGCCTCTAATCCCAACACTGGGGAGGCTGAAAACAGGAGGATCACTATGAGTCTGAGCTGCGTGGTAAAACCCTGTACCAAATACATAAATGAAAAAAGAAAAAGAAAAGAAACAACAAACACAATAGGATATGACTATAGAGAGACAGAATCACTTATTAAATCACATCAAATTTATTTTATAATTTCATATGAAAAGAATCACACTTGATTTATTCATCATTGTATGTTAGCATGTAGCAATGCTTAGCATATATAGTAGGTGTAAGACAGAAAAAGCAGGGCTGGGGAGATGGCTCAGTGGAATAAGCTCTTCCCTGGCAAGCACAAGGGCCTGAGT
The DNA here is from genome assembly GCF_000260255.1 of Octodon degus. Classification (NCBI taxonomy): domain Eukaryota; kingdom Metazoa; phylum Chordata; class Mammalia; order Rodentia; family Octodontidae; genus Octodon; species Octodon degus. The sequence continues at coordinate 275,254 of NW_004524814.1, forward strand.
TCAATCCCTGGTTCTGC
>NW_004524814.1:288379-292201 GCF_000260255.1 Octodon degus
CTTTTTCTCTAATTTTGGTCTACAAACTTAGGTTGTCAACCCTCCAGAAGAGAAGTTTATTGCTATTACCATACAACCTAGGCTGTTAAGCTTAACCTCACTATCTGTCTGAATATCAAACATCTTAGGCATAACATGAAACAGGTATTTTTCATCAAGTATTGATATATTGAACTTTAAGTCCCTACAGAATATAATGAAAACACATTCAAAAATTAGAATATGTTTTAAAAATAGGCATATAGAATTATATAATTCTTATGTCTACACGTAAGTCCAAAAATCTAACCATAGATTGCAGCAGGACAGTCCCACAACATCCCTTTCCCTGTCTCCTGCCTTCATTCACCACCCCCTTCTTTTTGAACAATCATCTACCCGTGTGTTCAATTCTTTACTTAAAAATGAGTACCAAGAATCAACTCAGGACCCTGAACTTGCCAGGAGGTGCTGTACCACTGAACTTTATCACCAGCTTGAAATCAGTCATTTAAAAAGGAATGTACCTGTTATGCATGACAAACATATACTCATAAATAAGAAATAAAATAAAATAAAAATAAAATATTGGGCCAAATAAAATCACCAGTGAGTCTATAGAAGATACTAATAAAAATCTAGCTAAGATAAAGGAAATAATTCAAGACGTGAATAACCAGCATAGGAAAATGTGAGAATCCACAAAAAAAAAAAAATTCAAATGGGAAGTCAGGAGATTAAAAATTGTATTGAATCTATGAGCAGCAGAATGACCAGTATGAGGACATTGTCAGAACTGGAAGTCAGGGCTGTTGTCAGTGACAAATTCATGGAAGATATCTTAAAAACATCAAGAGAACATGAATATGGGATCCAAAAGTTCCTACATTGTGCAAAGGCTAATCTAAAAAATCCAAAAGTAATACAAATATCATAAAATATCTGCTCACTGAAATAATAGCAGAAAACTTTCCAGGTAAATGAAAAAATTGACATATATACAGAACCTCAAAAAGCCGGAATCAGACAAGAATTTCTGCACAACATATCATAGTCAAAAATCTAGCAAGAATAGAATAGGACGTCCAACACAAGGACAGAATCTTAAAAATGTTGAAAGAAAGGAAACAAATTATTGGTAAAGAAAAGTCTATCAGAATTATAGCAGTCTCTCAACATAAAACTTAAGGGTCAAGAAAGCTCAGAGTAAAGTGTTTCAAGCTCTAAAAAGAAAACTATTTCTAATCCAGATTTATATATCTTGCAAAACCATCCTTCAAAACTGATGGAGAAGGTCAGCCAGATAGCTCAGCAGACTAAAGTGCCTGCTTAGGCAGAGTGCAGAGGATGAGGTTCAATCCTCTGCATCCTGAAGTGGCAATTAAGACTGGGTGTGATGGCATGCTTCTGTAATCCCAGCATTTGGGAGGCTGCAAACAGGATGATCACTATGATCCCAATCTACATAGTGATACCCCGTAGACCCTGTACTAAATACATTTTAAAAAATTGATGGAGAAATAAGATATTCTGATGATAAATAAATTTATAGTCACCGAAACAGAACTCTAAAGTATTCTCCAGAATACTCTACTGCTATGAATTTTTTTTTTTTTTTTTTTTTTTTTTTTGCAGAACCGGGGATTGAACTCAGACCCTTATGCTTGCCAGGGAAGCACTTATTCCACTGAGCCATCTCCCCGGCCCCTCTCTAGAACACTCTAAAGGGAGGCAATGAAGCTAGCAATGGTGAAAGATCTAATAGAATGAATATATCACATAAGGTGGGTGGTTAAATAGGTAATTCTGAATAATAGGTAATCAGAAACAGCAAAATATGGCAATAACAAGAATAAGTCAAACTGATCAAAAGGAATAAATCATTGGGATGAGGAAAAGGAGAAAAGAAAGAAAAAAGATGAGAGGAAGGAGAAAAATTATGTATATAGACAGGATAGTTAAGGAAATTGTGCTACTAATTTCTACCCATTTTTTGAAGGTAGTAGTTAATGCTTAAAATTTTTACCTAAATCGATGTTACATGCTTATATCTGCAATCCAAGCAACTACAATGAAGACAACAATGTGCAATATAACATCCACTATTGAATTCCTATCATCTTGGCTTTTGGAAACTGTGTATCTTTTTTAACATCTATTATTTTTCTGTTCTCTTCAAAATAAATTAATAAAAAATAAGTCAATACATACCAGTAGCAACTGTCAATGTATATGGCCTAAATTACAGAATCAACAGACACAGCCTCATGGAATTGATCAAGAAACAAAACTAAACTATATCATATATACAAGAAATATAATTAAGCTCTCCCCCCTAAAAAGTTCATAGGTTAAAAATCAAAGGATAGAAAGCAGCATTCTATGCAATAAGAACCTAAAAACAAAACAAAACAAAACAGGTATAGCTAGCCTATATTTTAACAAAGTTAACTTTATGCCAAAACTGAATAAAAGAAGCAAAGAAGATCATGACATATTGGTCAAGGAAATAATCCAAAATGAAGAGGTAACTATTATTAACATAAATGCACTGGACAATGGTGCACCCAAATTCATAAAATATGAGACCAGATACACATAAACACAACTGTCCTGGGGAACTTCAATACTCCACAATCACAAGTAAACAGATCAACTACACACAAAAAAAATCAACAAAGAAGTATTAAAGTTGAATAAAACCTTTGAGTAAATTTTATTTATTTATTTATTTAATCCACTCAACGACAGAATACGTATTCTTTTCAGGAGCACATGGAACATTCTCTAAAATAGACAACATGCTACTAATAAAGCATGCTAATAAATGCAAAAAGATTGAAATTATAGCATTCTTATTATTAGATCATACTACAGTGAAACTAGAAAATCAATAGCAAAAAGAAACCACAGAAACAATGCAAATGTATAGAAATTGAGCATCACATTGTTGGATGATCAATGAATCACAAAGGAAATTAAGGAAGATAGAAGATAGTTCTTAGAATTAATTATAATGCCAGTACAACATATCAGAACTCATGGGACACAAGAAAAGTAGTCCTAAGAGGGAAGTCTACTGCTGTGAGGGCCCACACTATAAGAACAGAATGAACAACAATAAAAAATAAACTACCAATGCACCTCAAGGTCCTAGAAAAACAAGAACAATCCAAATCAAAACCTACTATAAAGGAAAGAAATTATAAAGATCAGAGAAGAAATCAGGGAAATTGTGACCAAAAAATAAAAAAAAAAAAAACCCACAATACAAAACAAGCAATGAGTTAAACAGCTGGTTCTAGGGCCAGCCAAATGGCTCAGCAGATTACCTAAACACTTGCTTAGGTAGATGCCTGGGCCCAGAGTTCTATCCCCTGGCCTGCCGTGCCAGCCCTATCCCTGGGACGTGCTTAGATGGTGATTGAGACTGGGTATGGTGGTATGTTCCTGTAATCCTAGCACTTGGGGGGCTGTAAGCAGGAGGATCACCATGAGTCCAGTCTACACAGTGAGACCCTCTACACCCTGTCCTAAATGCAAAAAAAAAAAAAAAAAAAAAAAAGAATTGGTTCTTCAAAATAATAAACAAAATAGACAATTGATTGTTAATCTAACCCCCCAAAATAAAAAAAACTCAAATAAACGCAATTCAAAGTGAAAAAATAAACAGAAGACCCAATGATATTATGGGCTTCTGTACTCTTTCAGAATATTTTGCTGAGTTTACACACCTATAATATTCAACAACGGAACTTAAAAAAAAATTGGGGTATAACTATGAATGTCCATTTTGTATCTGTGTATTCAAAGTGGTTGGGATAGATATATAGTTGCATTCTC
>NW_004524814.1:292301-302196 GCF_000260255.1 Octodon degus
GCAGGGCTGGGGAGATGGCTCAGTGGAATAAGCTCTTCCCTGGCAAGCACAAGGGCCTGAGTTCAATCCCTGGTTCTGCCAAAAAAAAAAAAAAAGACAGAAAAAGCAACAAGGACAGAAGTGGGGGGACAAACCTCATTTCCTCCTTTATATTGTATGCAGACTGCCCATACTTGGGTTGATGTAGTAGTACTCACACCATCTCTGTGCCCTCCTCTTGCACAGGCTCTGGATGTTTACAAAGTGAAGGTCCTGATCCCTTGGTGAGTTAATTAAGCTTCTAAACTTTTCAGGTTGGTATAATATATCAACCATTGCACAACCCTACTGTGAACTGTGCACGCGAGGCTGCTCCATATGAGAATAAAGTGCCTGATGATCTGAGGTGGAGCTGAGGCAATGATGTTAGCCCTAGGAGTGCCTACAATTACAGACTAACATTAGCAGAGATGTTTGGCTGCACAGAGACCATAATAAATCAATTCCTTGCAAGCAAACAACATAGACTGCAGCAATGAAAATAAGATTGCTGTATAGACTGGATAGAAGCAACACGCTTTGGGTGTCACTGTCTCCTGTTGCCTCCAGACAAAATCATCTGGATGCAGGAAAACAAGCTCAAGGCTCCCACTGATTCTACATTATAGTGAGTTGCATAAATATTTCATTCAGTGTAATAAGAGCAAAATTAAAGTGCATACTAAATATAATGGGCTTGAACTATCTTGAAACCACCCTCCCCCAGGTTGGTGGAAAAAATTATTTTCTATCACACCAGTCCCTGGTGCCAAAAAGTTTGGGGACTGGTGCTCTAAAGCATTCAAACTAGAAATTATTTAAGATGCATTTCTTGCTGGCATCCTTTGGTTTTTGAATTATTTTTTACATTTTTATGTATTCATTTATTTGATACAGGGTCTCACTATGTAGTTCAGACTCGGTGATCCTCCTGTGTCAGCCTCCCCAGTGCTGGGATTAGAGGTGTGTGCCACCAGGCCTGGTTTTGAGGCCAGTAGAGCACACATGGCATGTGGTACTGGGGATTGCATCTGGGCCCTTGTATTTGCTGGGCAGGCACTTAGCTGCTGAGCTATCTCCCTAGCCCAGTTTTGTTATCTCTAAACCTGGCTGAGTTCTGCATAAGTATTCAGTTCTGATGAACTCTAGGAGTAAGTCCATTCACCATCCTACATATGATCAACATTGATGTTGAAGACTAAAGAGCTCTGATAGACTCACCCTCAAGGAGTGGATAATTCTGACAGACAGAGGTAAATGTAACTATTTCCTCCCTTACAGGTAATTATCCTGTTGCCAGTCTTGGGGAGGGGGGTCAAGGTGATATTTTATTAAAGAATGATCTTAGTTATTTTTCTCATTGCTCAGACAAAATACCTGATACCCAAAGATAAAGGAAGACAGGTTCATTTGATTCTCAGTTTGTAGAGGTTTCAGCATAGTCAGTTGTCTCCATGGAAGAATGGCATGGCAGACAGGCATCACAAAGGAGAAAACAATTTATGGTTGGCAGAAGGTAAGAAAGCAACAAGGAAGGACCACAGCTCTTTTTATCTCTTATATCTTAACTAGGGAACTTAGGGTTCCCTAGTCCCTTAATCTTAGTGCCCTTGATCTCAACATTGTACCATAAATTAATCTTAGTGTTATATACTCTAGATCTAGTTGCCTCTGAAAAAGCCCCACCTATGACTACATGAGGCTTTGAGGTTATATCTAGATTCAAGCCAAAACAGTTTAGTTGCCTAAAACTATGATTCAACTTGTATCATAGCCCTGAGACTTCCCCAGGGCTCTGGGACCCAATGTGAAATTGCTGTGATGTTTTACTTATATTTTGTTGAGCGCCATGGAAGCTGGAAAATTGGCCAGATGTGTAAAAGCAGGTCTAGGCCTCAGTGCCTAAAGCAGTCAAGCCACCTCAGTCCTGAGATAAGCATCTGACTGGTTAATGTCAGCTATTAGTCACTAGGCAACCTTGTGTCACATGTTACTGACTTTACAAAGGTAATGTTGGGGGAGGGGTCCATCTGGGCAACCAGGCAGATGAGCCACCACCTGACCCAGCTCTTGTCTTCTTGTCTATCTGTTTCTCATTCCTGCTGCCATTTCTCCCTGGGTAGAAGCGATCACACTGAGACCAACAGAGCCTTAAAGTATTTAATAAAAGCAATTGGGGAAGATGCTCTTACAGAGATTACTGAACTAAAGATATATTGTTGATAAAAATATGCTTCTTGCAAAATATTTCTGATAATTACCTCTAGATGGTCGAGAGACTTAGTGGTACCCCTTCTTTCCCTGGAACTTGTGTAGCTTTTCCAATTCAGTAGGCCCTGCCTCTTATCAGAGGCACTGCAGTGGCACCCAGGTCTTCTCAGGCTTGGATCAGCATTGCAGGAGTACAGTTTGCCTGAGCCTAACTTCGGATCTGAACTAGGTGCCCCACTGAAGCAGAAAACAGGATAGGGTGCAGAAAACTGCTTAGAGCTTGTACATGTACAGCCTGTGACTACAGAGCAGCAGAGTCCGGTGATTAGTGCTTCCTTGTTTCTGCAGGCATCAGACAGTTCTGGGACATGTGTCAGAAGGCTCCACAAACAGCCCCATGGAATCAAGCATCAGTCATCTATAGCAATAATTTATCCTTCATGGGTTTTTTATCTTTCTCTGCTTCACTTACCCATTCCATACTCTTGGTCCCCAGAATCACTTTCTAAATAGAAAAGATAGTCATACACTATACTTGGAAATACTGACCTGAGTTATTCATTGAGTGATTCAGATTCATTGAGTGCCAGCTTTCAGGACATATTGCAAGCTTAGGCTTTGTATCAGAATTGGGCTGCAATGCAAGGTCCCCAGCCATTCCAGCCACAGGGCCCAGAAGATGGTACTGATGAATCTGGTGGGTAGGCATACTGCATTGAACCTCTAGTAAACCCTAAAACCATGCCCACTATGGTAGAAAAGTCTTTATTTCTTTGAAAGCCAACTCCTGGGCCTCAGTAGAGCTTTAAATGACAGAGTCCTGAAAGAAACAGTGTTTTAATTCCCACCAAAGAGCATTTAACACCGTGGAGACATTTAGCAAATAAGTGGCCAGGGTGACTGTTACAGCTTGTATCGAGATATCCCCCAAAGCCTCATGCATCCACATATGGGGCTTTTATTGCTGAATCTATGGTGTGTGGTGCTGAGATTAAGAATGGGATGATGGGATTAAAAGTGCTACACTCTAGGTGTGGGTGATACCACCAAAAGGTGGGTAACCTGGAAAAAAATAAAAGGACAGGAAAAAGGCAGACTTCCTGTTGCTGCTGCCACTTTCACTGCTGCTGCTACAGCTGCTTCTACTGCTTACTGCTTACTGCTGCTTCTTCACTACTTTTCTACCTTCTGCCTGCAAGAACAGTTTGTCCTCTGTGATGTCCCTCTGCCGTACCACCGTACCTCGGAACTACAGACCAAAACTTTACAAACTGTGAGCCAAAATAAACCATTCTTCCCTTAACTTTAGACATTTTATTTTATTTTATTTGTGTGTGTGTGTGTGTGTGTGTGTGTGTGTGTGGCCAGCTCAGCCCACCAGGGGGCAGGCTGGCTGGCATGTGGTGCTGAGAGATTTAACCATGGTCCCTGTGCTTTGCTACGCTTGTTCCAAGTAGGTGCTTTAAACCACTGAGCCATCTCACCAGCCTCTTCCCTTAACTTTAGATGTTATGTATTTTCTCCTAACCATAAGAAAAGTGACAAAGACAGTGATTCATCCTAGAGACATGAAACAACATGTATACTCAGCCCTTGGTGCCAGTCTGTAAATAGAGTGACCACATGGCCAAGTGTGCATGCTGTGGTAGGCAGCCTCTAGGAAGGCTACCAGGGACTCCCGTGTCTGACATTCCTGCATTTCTGTGATCTCCTCCCTCATGTGGAAAATGCTAACAAATAGAGTATGAGAGAGGTGATCTGATGTCACTTCTAGCATTAGATTGTAAGAAGGGTTTCCATCTTGGGTGTGCTTCCTTTTTTTCCCCCCAAGAAATCCATGAAGGAAGGTCAGCTGCTGCTCTCAGCCATGCCTCTGCTTGCACCCACCCAAAATGGTTGCAAAGTTGCTCTTGTAGTTTTCTGAAGAATCTTTGCTAAGCTGGTCTTTCTCAGTCCAAAGCACACAAGACTCCCCACAATGGAGAGCTAGAGGGTAGGATTCTACTTCCCCACTATTGATTCTGCAAGGCACCTCTAAACCTGAATAGTACACTCAGCCAGGTGGCAGGGGAGCCAGTGGCCTCCCTTACAGATCTGTTCACTATTCTAGGTTCTTGTGATACAGTGACACGGTGGAAATTGATTCCATGGGCTGAGAAAATGCACACAAAATCTGTGCCTGGCCTATAGCACTCACTCCACGGTGCTGAATCGTTAAGTATTAGTGCATTAGTATTATTATGAATCACATCACACATTATTATTACTAACCCAGTCTCGTTTCTCTGAGAGCAGTTTGGTGTCTATGTCCACACTTTAGAATTTTCATCTTCCCACTTGAAAATTTATCCAGCTATTTCTCCAAATATTCTTCTCCCTAAAAGACATCTCTAGGCTTCCCTCATGGAAGCCTTAATCATCTCTGACTCTCTGGCTCTCCTCATTCACCTTCTTTGAGACATCCAGCTTTCTTCTTCCCCCTCCAGCTCCCTGCCTCATACATACCTGTTTTTCTCTTGCTCTCCCTACCATGTCATCCAGTGCCATTGGTTCAGAACATTTTCTTTCCAACAACATCCTTTCTTTTAAGCCTCACAGCCCAACAAACTCACCAAAAAGTCGTTGTCCAGAATACTTTATGGGGTTTACATAGTACTAAAATCTACTCATCTCTTTTGCTTTCAAAGGACAGGATTTGTGGTCTCAAAATGAGATTTTTTTACTTTGTATATCCTTCAAGATTTAGGAGATAGAGATTTCCAGTCAAAGTGCAAAGTTGGTTCTGTTAACCACATTTTGAAAATAAGTGTTTTATTGAATAATATAATGCACTTAAATGTGTGCAAATAAGAGTATAGCTCAATACATTTTCACAAGCTAAACTTCATTATGTAGTCAACACCTAAATTAAGAAAGAAAATATTTTCAGTGTCGCCAAAGCCTCCACAAAACAACTCCATTCTCAATTCATCCCGCCCAAGAAGCAAGTCTTCTGAGCTCCAACAATAGTGTTGTTTTCTTGTTTTCTGAGCTGTATGTAAGTGAAATCATACCTTCTTGTCAAGTTATATTCTAAGATTAATTCAAATCTTGATATTATTTCCTAATTTCTATTGCTGTGTAATATTGTGTTGCATGAATACATTGTAATCCAGTTATCTATTCTACTGTTGAGTATTTGGCTTGTTTCTAGCTTCTTGCTATTACATATAATGTGCTCCTGTAAACATTCTTGTGTCTTTTGGTAATGATATGCAAGCATTTTGTACTGGATATTTGAGAGATGGGTTTGTGGGATATATAGTATACCATATATGTTCAGCTTTAGTATACTCCATCAAGTAGGTTTCCAACGTAGTGCTAATTTACATTCCCGTGAGCAGGGTATGAGAGTTTTAAATGTGTCAACTTCTCATCAACACTTGCTGTTGTCTTTCTCATTTTAGCTATTCTGGTATATGTGTGGTTATTTTTTCATGGCTTTAATTTGAGTTTTCTAGATGACTACAGACTGAGCATATCTTTATGTAGTTCCTTACCATCTTAATATTCTCTTCTGTGAATGAGTTATTTATATCTCTTACCTCTTTTTTCTTGATTTTTAATTATTTTTAGGGTTTCCTTCTATATTATCCACTGAGTTCTTTGCTGAACAAACATAATATCTCTACTCATCTCCACAACTATTCTGAAGCATTTGACAGCATTTATTGAACCCAAACATATGTAATCTCTGTGACCCACAAATTCTCCAAGTATCTAATACAAATGCTCATATATAATTACCAAAAGACATACAAAGAAATGTTTCCAAAAAGACAATTAACAATCACTGGAAACTGGAAAAGAACAACCTGTCATTTACCTTTTCATTATCTGATATGTTTGATAAACAGAAATTTAAAAATTATATATTTTAGTAAAATATTTCCCCTTATCATTAGTGGGTTTTTTTAAAAAAAATTCATTGGTGTTCTTTGTATCCCCTATAAGAACTCTGCCTACAAACAAAGGTCATGAAGATACAACATTGTCTTATTTTAGAAGGTTTATTATTTTACCTTTATATCCTATCTAGAATTCATGTTTATGTACAGCATGAGATAAAAGTTAATGTTAATTTTTCTGCATGGACTTATCACTTTTTAGAACCTCTTCCTATGCTTCCTGCCCCATTTTCAAATTAGTTGCCCCAACATCCATGCCCAATACTCTTTGTCCTTACCCAGACCCACTGCAGATCCTTAATTTCTGTTGCACCTAGAGTGGCCATTCACTCAATTCTGGGCACTTGGCCATAAGTAGAAAAATGGAGGAGGCTTCAGAAATGCTTTGCATTTCTTGATAAAAGAGACAAATGCAGAAGGCAGTGCCTCATTCACACTTCTTCCATGAAAATAACTGAAGCTTAACTGAAACACTTATCTTTTAAACATGAGGGGGAAAAGGATTTCAGAAATTGGTACCATGGTGCTGTTGAACCAAAAGTAGAAACTATCTATCTTTGGTCATTTTGTGTGAGAAAAGTAAATACTTGTTTAAGCTACCCATTATGAGATTTTTGCTACTTGCAGCCCAAAGCATATTCTGATACCAAACCCATTAGAAGTCCATGTGATGTCTCTTTCCCCTTAACATGAAAGATATCTATCAAAACAAAAAGATCTTAGAAAAATAAAAAGATCTTTAATTTTGGTTTTTGTACTTCACTGCATCCTCATTACATGTAAATATTAAGTATGCAATTTAAGTGGCCACAGGTCACAGAACGTCAATATTGGAGTGCTATAGTACATTTTAGACAGTAGGGATTATACACAGGCCTGAAAAAAAATCATCTTTTTGTCACTGACTTGCAGAAGGCTCTATTTTAACTGAACAGGTTTCTTATATAACAATTCATTGTTCTGACATATAATCATGATGTGCAGTTTTTAAGGCCTCATGTTACATTAGCTCTGCCCATGGTCTAATACCACGTGACATAAATTTTGCCAAAAAAGAGTGACATTATATGACACTGACTTTGAAAAGACACACACTATTTTTTCAGATCACATACATTTTATCCATGAGTGCCCAATTCAGAAATCAAGCTGGCAGACAAAAGTGAAGTGAATGTGTAGTCTCGAAGTAGCATATTTATCTTGCATAGTTTTTCGCATTTCTACCTGTAGTCAATGATTCCATTCCATTTTTATGTTGAAATGCATGAGCAGTAGCAATGGACCTCTTTTTGTCACCTGAAGTAAGATTTTATTCAGGGTCAATCAGGAGGGACCTGAAAGGTGTTTTTGGATTATATGTGATGGATAAAATCTCTTTATGTATTTATCATGAGCTGTAGATGACTGCTCTATTTGAAACTCTCACAAAGCTTTTATGATTACTTCCTCTTTTTCTATGAATTTTTATGACATTGCTTAGATGTGAAATATTTTCAATTATCATTACATATTCTTCTTTTGTATTAGCAGGAAATGTATCAGAAAGACATAGGATTTTTGGACAGCAAATTTCTAGACTGCTAAAAGAATACTTTAAATGCTGGATGACAAAGACCTACAATACTGAGTTTGAAATTATCTCCCAGCAAATTCCTGTCTATGATAGCAAACTATGTAAGGACTAAAGGATTTTTCTTGGTGAGAAACCTAATGATTAAAAACAAAAGTTAAGCAAAACTTACAAGGACGCTGCAGAATACTTTTCTGAGGAGAAGGAATTCTTTTTGAAATGGCTTCTTTTTTTGATGCTTTAGGATAATACAAAAACTATTATTTCTTAATTGAGGAGAAAAATTTCATTTCAACTTCTACAACTTCTAATTCTAACATTACTACTCTAATGTTTAATTATTATTTTTTTACCATTATTACTATAGTTATTTCTCTTCTCTTACTACCATATTCTTTGCACATGTATGTGTGGATGTGATTGCAATTTAATCATATTGAGATTTTTTAAATTCTTAAAAATGTAAATATTTTATTCATTATTTATTTTGTTTCCAAATGGTTTGGAAATCTTACAGCTGATATTACTAGATAAAGTTTCCTAAACTCTTAGCCACATTAAAGATACTAATAAAAATAAAATATTAACTAGAAAAAATAATATTATGTGTTTTAAGAAGGAAATTAGAATAATAAAATTCACTGAAGAGTTTGATTGTGTTCAATACAACTGAAGGTCTATGTAATACCAAGGAAAATCACTATTTATTTTTTATTTATTATTTATTTTGAGATGGGGTCTTGCTCTATAGTTCTGGATGACCCTGAACTCACTATGTGACCCAGGCTGGGCTTGAACTCATGGTAATCCTCTTGCCTCAACCTCCAAGAGTGTTGGGATTATGGGCATGCATCACCACACTCAACATAATCACTATTTAATGATGGCTTTTCTTTTTACTTTTTACTTGATTTCTTTGATATTCATTCATGCAGTAATATTCTTGAAATTATTAAAAGCAGAGATCCAGAAAAAGATTTGTTTCAAAACTTCAACCAAGACACTTCTTAATCAGGTAACCTTGAGCTATTTACTAGTTCTCTGAGACTCAGCTTCCTCAGGTGTGAACTGAGGTTGGGGTTGTAGTGGTTGTGAAAATTATATAAGGCAATGCATATAAAGGGTACAGCACAAAGTCTAGCATATCACAAGTGCCCAATCCATGATAACTATTATCATCTTCATTGAAGTAAGCAAAAAATCCATAATCGATGCTTTTTAGCACATTATATTTTGGAGCAGTTTTATTTTTTGCAGAGAACTTTCAAAGGATTCAAATATAAACCACTGCTCATTCATATATAACCACAGCTTATGACTGAGATGTGGATAATATTGAACTGAATTTCTATTTCAGGTAGTAAAAATAAAGGAATCTTCACCTATTAAGTTTATTGTTGGAAATTTGCAATATCAGAAGTTCATTTAAATGAATACATATAAAATATTCTGTGTAAATTATGTGTTTATGCCTATCAAATTTAAATGCTAACTGTAAAAGCATTTTACATGCTAACTTTTGTAAAAGCATCAATTTTTCATTTTTTACCTGAAGACCTATGGTATGATGAAATGCAATGGTATAAAAATAAAGATAGGGTTTGGGAAGATAACTTAGTAGTACAAACATCTGCCTGGGAAGCACAAGGTCCTGAGTTCAATGTCCAGTACCAAAAAATACATAAATAAATAAAAAGTAAAGATAATTTTTAATAGGTAGAAAATATTCAGTGCATGTAGCTATTATTTCAAATAGAACAAAATGATGTAAGTGAACCTTCATCACTCTGAAAGGCACTTTTTACATTTAAAAAAATTTATAACAATATTTAAAATAGAGGCCTGGGGATATAGCTCAGTGGCTTAAGCACCTGCCTGACAAGCGCAAGGTACCAAATTCAATCCCTGGCACCTGAAAAAAAAAAAAAATGGAGCCTCTTAATGCAGCCTAATTTTTCCTCTAACACAAAAAAAATCAGGAAGGGAAATTTCAAATAATTAAAATTGTGTTAAAACAAAGAAAAACAAAAATAACACCATAGAATATAAAAGTGTTTATCATATGTGTTCAATTCTTTTTTTTAATTTTTTGAATTTTTTATTAATTTTATTGAGAAACAAATGACAATGAAACCATTTCAAAACTGAT
>NW_004524814.1:308786-316149 GCF_000260255.1 Octodon degus
AATGATTTGTTCTAATGGTGTTTGTAAATAGGATCTCAAGTCCACATCTTGTACAGCAATTAACCACTAAGAAGAATGTATGCAGTGTGTTAGTTATTGAAACTGTCCTAGCGATTTGATCTGAAACTGTCTCATTGCTATCTGTTTATCAATAAAATTATGAAAAAAAAATCCTACCAAAGGAGCCATGCAACCAGAAGCCACTGGGTGCAACTGGCCCATTCCACCTCAGCTGAAGCCATGTCTAATGTGAAGCCATCGGGTGCAGCCACCCCATTCTATAGTGCTGGGCCTAGCCAAGCCCAGTCCAAGACAAAGAATTACAGGAGCACTCTCTGGCCCCAGAGGTGGCTGCAGAAAATGAGAAAAAGGAGTAAAATGCATTCTCAGGCCCTGAGTCCACCCAGAACAAACTCAGGAGACTCAGCATAGAAGAAAGTGGAAGCCACACTCCTGAAATCTCTGAAATAATAGCAACTGAAGTAAAGAAATAACTGCAGAAGAGTATAGAGGAAATCAGAACAGAGATAATCTAACAGGTAAAAAAAGAAATGATAACTACAATGAAAGAACTACTAAATATTTCTGAAGAAGACACTGATGAAAAAATGGAAGAGAATAGAAAAATGATGGAAACCTTGAATGAGAAATATAGGGAAGAAACAGAATGAATGATGCAAATTCAAAGAGATGCACAGGAAATTAAAATCTCAATCACAAGCTGGTAAAACCGTTTGAATGAAAGTGAAAACAGACTTTCAGATTTTGAAGACACAATTGCAGCTAGCTAAAAGGTAAGGGAAGATTTCTTAAAAACAAATAGGATGCAGGAAAAAATAATTCAACATCTTCAAGATGATGCAAATATGAACAACATAAGACTAGTAGGCATCAGTGAGAAAGAGGGAAGCAACACAAATGACAAAGAAAGAATATGGGAAGAAGTAATAGCAGAAAACTTCCCAAATGTGAGGAAACAATCTGACATTCAGTAACCGAAGCATACAGAACTCCAAATAACTTCAACCCAACTAAAAACACACTGAGACATATAATAGTGAAGATCCCAGAAATGCAGCACAAGAACAATATAATGAAAGCCACTAGAGAAAAGAAAACCCATCAGAATAATAGCAGATTTCTCCTCACAAACCATCAATTCAAAGAGGGCATGGAATGAAGTACTTTAAGTCCTCCAAGAAAATAAAATCCCACCTAGACTGTTCTACTCTGCAAAACTCTTTCAAGTATGATGGAGAAGTGAAATACTTCCACAACAAAGAACAACTAAAGAAATTCATGATGACCAAATGACCAAACCAATCCTACACAGAATGCTAAAAGATATTCTAGAATGGGATCAAAATACCCACAATTCCAAGAACAACAACAGAAAGAACCCACCAAACATGGCAAACTATTGAATACAGGATAAATGCAGGGAGCCAACAATAGGAAAATAACATGACAAACCTAAGTCAATACATATCAATTATAACCACCAATGTAATTCACCAATTAAAAGAAATAGACTGGCAGAGTGGTTAGAAACAAATTCCAACAATATTCTGTATACAAGAAACACATTTAACCCATAAAGAAATTCATAGGCTGAAAGTCAAAGGATGGAAAACAGTACTACATGCTCCAGGACCTCACAGAAAAGCAGGGGTAGCTATTCTGTTAACAGACAATCTAAACTTCAAACCAAGAATGATCAAACAAGATAAAGAAGGTCACTATATATTGGTTAGGGGGAAAATTCAAGAGGAGGAGATAACAGTCATAAATATGTATGCACCAAATACAGGAGCACCCAACTATAAAAGACAAATTTTAAAGGTCATGAAAAATCTACTAACCAATATCACAATCTTAACAAGGGACCTTAACACCCTCTTATCTCAAAAAGATAGATTAAACAGGCAAAAAATAAGCAAAGAGGTAGCAGAATTGAACCAAACCTTGGAACAAATGGACTTAGTGGGCATATAGATAGACATATTCTTTTCAACTGCACATGGACATTTTCTAAAATAGACCACATACTAGTCCATAGGTCATGCTTAACTATATGTAAGAAAACAGAAATTATCCCATGCATATTGTCTGACCACAGTGCAATGAAACTAAAAATTAATAACAAAAGAAACCATAAAAACCCCATAAACATATGGAAATTAAATAACATCCTCCTCAAAACCAATGGGTTGCAGACAAAATTAAACAAGAAATTAAACAATATCTATAATCCAGTGAAAATTCAAGCACAACTTATTGGCACTTCTGGGATGCAAGGAAAGCAGTTTTTTGTGGAACTGGGGATTGAACTCAGGCCCCTGTGCTTGCCAGGCAAGCGCTTATTCTACTGAGCCATCTCCCCAGCCCTCTTTGAGGGAAATGTATAGCAGTGAACTCAAACATTAGGGAAACAGAGCAAGAACAAACACTCTAATGCTGCACCTCAAGCCTTTAGAAAAAGAAGAGCAAGTCAAGCACAAAGCCCAAAGATGGGAAGAAATCATAAAGATTGGGGGAGAAATTAATGCAATTGTGTGGCTGGGGAGATGGCTCGGTGGAATAAGCACCTCCCTGGCAAGCACAAGGGCATGAGTTCAATCCCTGGTTCCGCCAAAAAAAAAAAAGGAACTAATGCAATTGAGACAAAGAAAACCATACAAAGAATTAATGAATCCAAAAGCTGGTTCTTTGAAAGATTAAATAAAATTGATAAACCTCTAGCTATCCTCATCAAAAAGAAAAAAGAAAAAAATCGAATTCATACCATAAGGAATGAAAAGGGTAAAATTACTACAGATCCTGTGGAAATTCAGAAGACCATCAATAACTACTTGGAAAATCTTTACTCTCACAGAATCAATGACACAGAAGAAATGGTCAAATTTCCTAGATAGGTACAGACTAGCAAAACTAAATTTTATGATTTCCTCCTTTAATTTCAGTTTGGACCAGGATTGTCATTTTTTTCTCAAGTATCTTCAAGTTTTTCATTATATTCTTTATTTAAGCATGCTGAATCCCAGGCCCGGTGAGTGTATGGGAGAGCTTCCCTGCTTCCCTGCACCCACTGGACCTCTCCGGACCCAACCCAGGACGACTGCATGAGTGAGACCTTCCTCCGCTCTCTCAGGACCCCTCCAACCACCACCCCCAGCCAGCCTAGGCCCGCTTCATGAGTGAGACTTTCCATCATGCTCTCCAGACCCCTCCACCCTACTGGACCCAGCCCAAGCCCAGGCCCAGTGAGTGTGTGGAAGAGCTTCCCCACTCCCCTGCATCTGCTGGTACTCTCTAGACCCAGCCCAGGCTTGGCATACAGGCCTGGGGTGAAACTCTGCAGCAGAAGTCCCTGCAGAGAGAGTAGGGGCTAGAACCAACCAGATAATCCAGGAGTAGAACATCTTGCCAGAGGGGCACAACAGGTTCACTTCCAAGGGCAGCAGCAGGAAGCAGCTGAGCACAGTACCCAGACCCAAGCCAGGCACAACTGGATAAATTCAAACTTTGTAGATTTGCACCCAAATTTCAGTAGGTGCTAAGGTTATAACTGCACCAAAGCTCTACACCAAAAGTCAGAGGACAGTGCTATATAAAATGACAACGAGAAGGAGCAAAATACAATCTCAGACCCCAAGCCCACCCAGAACAAATGCAGAGAACACTAGCACAGAAGAAATTGGGAATCACACAGCTGAAATGTCTGAATCAATAGCATCTGAAGTCAAGAAACAACAGCAGAAAGTTATAGAGGAACTCAGATCAGAAATAACCACTGAGATAAAAAGAAGATATCTCTGAATTAATAGCATCTGAAGTAAAGAATCAAATGCAGAAACATATGGAGGAAATTAGATCTGAAATAATCTCTATAGTAAAAGAATTAATAACTGCTTCTAAAGAAGACACTGTTAAAAAATTAGAAATTAGAAAAATGACATATTCCTTGAATGAGCAATTCAGGAAAGAAATAGATCTCATGAAGCAGAGTCAAAGAGGTATAGAGGAACTTAAAGTCTCTATCACAAGCTTGCAAAACTGTTTGAGTGAAAGCGAAGATAGAGTTTCAGCTTGAAGACCCCATTGCAGCTAGTGAAAAGGTAAGAAAAGATCTCTTAAAAACAACTAGGATGCAGGAAAAAATAATTCATCACCTGCAAGATGATGCAAAGATGAACAACGTGAGACTAATGGGCATCAATAAGAAAGAAGAAGTCAATACAAATGATATAAAAAGAATATGGGCAGAAGTAATAGCAGCAAACTTTCCAAATGTGAGGAAACAATCTGACATTCAGGTAGCTGAAGCATACAGAACTCCAAATGACTTCAACCCAATTAAAAACACACTGAGACATATAATAGTGAAGATCCCAGAAATTCAGCACAAGAACAATATACTGAAAGCCACTAGAGAAAAGAAACAGATCACATTTAAAGGAAAACCTATCAGAATTACGGCAAACTTCTTTCAGAAACCATGAAGTCAAGAAGAACATGGAGCAGAGTACTTCAAGTCCTCTATGAATTCCAGCCCAGACTACAATACCCTGCAAAACTCTCTTTCAAGTTTGATGGAGAAATGAAATGACAAAGAGCATGACAAAGAACAACTAAAGAATTTCATAATGACAAAGCCAACCTGACACAGACTACTAAACATGCTGTATTTTCCCATGTAACCATTTGTTACAAATGAACTTCCTTCTTGTGTCTTCTTTCATTGTCTCTCAGAGGTTCCTAGTGTGGTGTACAGGCATTGTTATTGTCTTCAAGAAATTGTTTAATTTCTTTCTTGATTATTTTCTGTGAAACACTGATCATTCAGGAATGCATGATTAGGTTTTCAGGTATTTCTACATTTTCTGTGGTTTCTTCTATGGTTGATTTCTGTTTTTATTGCAGTTGTCTTGTAAACATGGGGGGATGGCGATTCTTTTATACTTACATAATCAGAATTTGTGAAATAATTTGTGATATATTTTGAGGAAAATACCATGTGCTGCAAAAACAATGTGTACTTCACTGTAAAAATAAAAAATAAAATTAAAAAAATCCTACCAATAAAGAAAAGCTCAGTTTTGGATGGATTCCCTGCAGAGATCTTTTAAAACCTCCAAGACCCCACTAAGTCTTAGCTACTTTTCTAATTGCTGAGACAAAATGCCCTATACCCAAAGTTAAATGAGAAAAGATTTATTTGTCTCTAAGTTCACAGAGGTCAAGGTCCACAGTTGGTTCTAAGGCAGGCTAACGTGGCAGAGGAGCATTGCAGAGGGTAAACAGCCCATGGCAAAGCAAGATAGGCAGAAGGCTGCAAGAAAGGGGTAAGTGACAAATAGAACCCTCTTCCTATCTCTTATATCCTACCCAGAGTACCATCCTTAGTGTGGGTAGCTCTCACACCCAAGGTGGGACAACACTAATCCTACCATCACACCACGAATTAAGTCCAGCATCATATACTTGATCCTAGCATCACCTCCAAAAAGGTGATACACCACCTCCAAAAAGCCCCACCTTTGGCCACATGAGACTTTGTGGGGACATATAGATACAAGCCATGAGGTCTTTGTGGTGAGTGTGCTCTAGCATTTCTCAGGTAAAACATGGCTAAAAGTTTATGGAGTAAGCGGAAAAGAAAAATTGGTGCTGAAAAGAGAAAAAAGAATGCCCCAAAGGAGCTCAACAGACTTAAAAGTATTCTCAAAATAGACCTCAATGTTTTAATGAAAGATGTTTAAGAGATAGCAACTGTCCTGGTACCCAAACAGCGCCAAGAGAAAATGGAATGTGCAGTGAATAATGATGAAAAAGACTCAGATGACATGGAAATAGAGACTGGGATAAAGAGAAAAAAAAGGCTCTTTTAGATAGAATGGACAGTACCCAGGATGGATGAACCAGAGACAGAGAAAAAGGCTGAAGGCAGAACAAGAAAGAAGAAGGGAAAAGCAAAGCAAAAGCAGCAAAGGCAGCAAGGGCTGGCCTAGTAGACCCCGCCCCTGAAAAGCTTGCCACATGGGACAGGTGTTAGATTAGAAAGTACATACTGATTTCAGCTCCCAATAAATGAAACCTATTTCAGGTTTTTTTGGTTGTTTGTTTGTTTTTTGAGACAGGGTCTTGCTGTGCAGTTTGGGCCAGCCTTGTGCTCACTTTTGTAGCCCCCAAGCCAATCTCGAACTCTCAGTGATCCTCCTGTCTCAACCTCCCAAGTTATTTCTGTTCATATTTTAATGTGGCCTTTTTCTTTACTTCAAACTCTAATTCATTTTTTTTAGGAAATGAAGTATTTCAATATTTGATGAATAAAGTATTTGAATAAAGTATTTTCGTTGACAAAAGCTATATTGATATTTTAGATGGAAATTGACCAATACTCAGGTTTTATCAGACATCAAAATCCTGTGAAGTATTAACCTAGTTATAATTGTTCTTACAGCTTGGTAATTATACTCAGTAAAGTAAATGATGTACTGACAACAAATTTGATGAACTCATTTTTTATTTTTTTGGTAAAATTAATTTTTTTCCATAATTTTATTGAGAAACAAATAGCAATGAGACAGTTTCTTTTCTTTTCTTTTTTTTTTTTTTTTTGTAACAATGAGAGGCACGGTTCTCTCAGTTCCTTATTATAAACACAGAGAACAAGCCAGTATACTATTCAAACAAAGCACAACTTTCAAATACATGAAATTTAGAAGCATATTCTCCACTGCTGCATTACACAGCCTGTGTTACCAGGTGAGGCACAAAGACCTCAGTATGACTCACATCGAGACGACAATGGACAAAACACAACTTACAGCCACCTTCTTCCCAAGAGAAGGAAAGACTGTTTGTGCAGGACCACCTCCAAAGAAGACCTGTATCAAATGCAAGCACACAACATTCCTTATATTTTACTAAGTGGTATGGTTCAAAAAACACACACTAGAAACTTTCAGTTAAAATGAGTTGTGCCTCCGTGGCGAGGCTGACCCCAAGCATCTTTGGTCTGTACTCCACAAAACCTCATGCAGTCACACACTGGGGGTTTGGGAGCTGTCTTGGTCTAGGGCATGTGATATTAAGATTAATGGTGGGTGATACTAAATCCTCTGATAGTAATTATTATAGTTCTGAGTGGCAATACCCAAAAGCTGGTATTTTTGATGGGATTAAAGAGAAGGCATGCTGCATCTGCTGCTGGGACTTTCTGCCTTGTGCCTTCTGGGCCATGATCTGTTCCTCCTCTGCCATGTCGCTCTGCTGTGCCACCATGCCCTGGAGCCAGTAAACTGTGGACTGAAATCACTACCAACTGAAGAACGCTGAAACAAAGCTTTTCTCCTTCAAC
>NW_004524814.1:323925-350981 GCF_000260255.1 Octodon degus
GGTAGGACAGCTTCAATAATTAACACATTGGATGAACTCATTTTTTTTTAACATCCCATTTTTTATAGTCACATCATTTCAAAATACAACAGTATGGCCAGGGATATGGCTCAGTGGAATAAGCACTTCCCTGGCAAGCGCAAGGACCTGAGTTCAATCCCCGGTTCCGCCAAAAAATAAATAAATAAATAAATAAATAAAAAAAATAAATCAAAATACAACAGTAGTTCTCATAAGCCATACTTGTTTGGAGTTTTCATTTTGTATAATTCAGAATAAAAATTTTGTGTAAAAAAAAAATAGATTCAAGCCACAACACACTAGTACTCTTCAAGCTCTTTAATGAAATTGAAAGGGAAAGATTACTTCCAAAGTTATTCTGGAAGCTATCATTATCCTATTTCCAAAGCCAGACTAGGATGTAACTTAAAAAGAGAACTCTAAGGTAATCTTTTAATGAACATAGATGCAAAATTCCACAACAAGATACTGGGAAACAGAAGCAATGAATCATCAGAAAGATCATCATCACTGTGACTCCATCTCAGGGATGCAAGTAGACTTCATCTCAGGGTACAAGGATGGCTGATTCAGCATATGCAAATCAACCAATATGATATATCACATAAACAGAAGCAAGGGCAAAAATTATGTGACCTTATCAATAGAAGCAGAAAAAAACCTTCAACAAAATCCAACATCCTTTCCTGGTAAAATATTAAAGGAAATAGTTATAGAAAGGCCTTATCTAAATCTGGTAAAAATCATTCATTAGAAACCTATTTCCAAAATCATATATGGGAACAAATAGATAGCTTTCCTTCTAAATTTAGGAAACAAATAAGAATGTACATTATCGGGGCAGGGGAGATGGCTTAGTGGAATAAATGCTTCCCTGGCAAGCGCAAGGGCCTGAGTTCAATCCCCGGTTCAACATTAGTAGTTTAATAGTACCTCTTAGTTATCACAGACTGGTCAGAGCCACAATCTAAACAAGTGGACATGGGCTGGGGGGATGGCTCAGCAGCATAAGCGCCTGCCTGGCAAGTGTAAGGTCCTAACTGAGATCACTAATAACACACACACACACACAACACACACACACACACACACACACACACACACAAAGTGGACAGCAAAGTCTACATCAAAAAGACAAGTGGAATGATTTCAGGGCTCCAGAAGGGTCAAAACCTCACAGAATTCAAGATTCTCTCAGGGTTAAGGCTAAGATCTTCTCTGGGTGCCATATTTATTTAGGTATCAGAACAAGGGAAGGGAATACGCAAGAAGGGCAGAACCACTCAAGAACTCCTTACTGTAGAAGCTCATTATCCTATTTTCAAAACCAGAGTAATGTATTATGTCAATTTAGGAGCGCTATGTTAATTTCAGGAAGGTCTCCACCTGGGAGTGAGATGCCTGAGGCTAGTCTTTATTTAGTTAGGATTGGACTGGGGGATGGTTAAGGATGGCCTGTGACTTTGCCTTGTCCTTTGATGCTTCATGGTTTCACTCGCCATTACAAGCCTCAGTAGGGACTAGTGAGTCTCAGAAGTTCCCTTGCTGTGAGTTCCACCCCACTCTAGACAAGGAGCTAGGCCTTGGACAGACGTACAAGTAAACATGGAGAACCAGTTGGTTAAGTCCTGCTCAGGGCTGCTTTGTGCTGGTCTCATCACAACACAGTGCTCAAGACATTAACAAAGGTTACCAGCCAAGAAAAAGAGGTAAAAGGGATATGAGTAGGAAAGCAAGATGTCAAAGACTCTTAGAATTAAAAACCACATTTAGTAAGGTAGCAAGATAAAATCAACATCTAAAATCAATACTGTTCCTATACACTTAATAATGAACCCACTGAAAGAAAAATGAGGAAAAATACATTTACAATGTCATCAAGAAAAATTTAGTTAGGAGTTAACCTAACTAAGGAACTGAAAGATCTCCACAACAAAAAATATAATACTTTAAAAGGAAATCTAGTAGAACATAGAAAATAGAAAGATATCCCCTCTTCCTGGGTAGGCAGAACCAGTATAGTTGAAAGTGGCCATACTTCCACAATTGATTTACAGATTTAATTCAATCCCAACCAAAACACCAATAGTATTCTTGACAGAACCGCAGAAAACTATCATAAAATTCACCTGTAACAAGAAGAAATCTAGAATAGCAAAAGAAATTCTGGATAACAGAACAAAGCAGTGAGCATCACAAACACAGACCTGATGTTATATCACAAATTTACAATGATAAAATAACATGGTATTGGCACAAAACAGACATGAGCATAAGTAAAACAGAAGAGAAGCCCCAGAAACAATCCCATGCACATTCAAATATTTGATCTTTGACAAACAGACAGAACACATCCAGTAGAAGTAAGACAGCAGCTGTAGAAAATAGTACTGGAAAAACTGGCTATCCACATGCAGAAGACTGACTCTAGACCTATCTTTCTTACCATGCACTAACTAAAATCAAAATGGATTAGAACATTAAATGTTAAAACAGAAACACAAAACCTGTTGCTGGAAGATAAAATAGGTTAACATTTGGTGTCACAGACACAAACAAGGATTTTCTGTGTAGAAAACCACTTGGCTGTATTAATTATTGTAACTGTCCTGCTAACCTGTTTTGAAACTGTCTCATTGCTATTTATTTCTCAATAAAATTTATTTTTTAAAAAAGAGAACCATTTGGAAAGAAAATAGTACTGAGAATCAAAAAATGACAAAATATCAAATGTAAAAGTTCTACACAGCAAAAGAAGCATCCAACAGAATGAAAAGAAAACCTACAAAATTGAAAAAAAAAAACAACCCTATTGCCAGTGATTCCTCAGACACAGCACTAATATCTAGAATTATAAAGTTGCAAAAAAATGCTCCCCAATAACAAACCCAATCAAAAAAGGACAGTGAAATGAATTGATACTTCACTGAAGAAGAACAAATGACCAATAAATACATGAAAAAATATTCAACATCACTAGCCAGTAGAGAATGCAAATTAAAACTACACTGAGATTCCATTGTACTCCAGAAAGAATAACTGGAATCAAGAAATCAAGTAATAACAACCCTTGGTGAGTCTGTGGTGAAAAAGGAACATTTCTACACTGTTGGTATAACTGTTGGAAGTATAAACTAGTACAACCACTATAGAAATCCGTGTGGAGATTCCTCAAGCAACTAAAAGCAGAAATTACATTTAACCCAGGTATTCCCCTTCTAGATATCTTTCTGGAAGAGTTAAAGGCACCATGTTGCCATGATTCATGTATACCTTTGTCTATAGCAACACAATTTATAATGGCCAAGTCTTGAAAGAGGCCTGTATGTCCATCAGCAGATGAATGGCTAAAGAAAATGTGGCATTTACACACAGTAAATTACTACTCTACTATGAAGAAAAATATGAGTCATTTGCAGGAAAATAGATATGTCTGAGACCATAATGTTAAATCAGACTCACATGTGTTAATATCACATGGTTTCTCTCATATAAGAAATCAAAATTATAAACAAAGAACAAAATAAAAGATAAATAATAGGAAGTGGGGAAATAGGTCTTTCTCAAATGGGAAGGGGATAAAGAGGGAAGGGAGGGAACAGGGGTAAAAAAGGAATTGGGGCTGGGCATGGTGGCACACACCTGAGGCAAGAGTGTCACTGTCATTTTGAGGCTAGCCTAGGCTCCACAGTGAGTTCAAGTCAAGCACAAACTACATAATGAGACTTTGTCTCAAAAAAAATGAGAGAGAGAGAGAGAGAGAGAGAGAGAGAGAGAGAGAGAGAGAGAGAAATTGGAATGTTATACACATGTACCAACTCCACACAAGGAATGTAAAAATTATGTTCTGCAAACATGTCCTAATTTAAAAAAAGAAGATTCACAGAGACTAAAACTAATTTTGGAATGATCAATAAACAACCACTCTTACCAAATAACATGAAGAAATAAAAAAGGAAGGCAAATATAACTAATATCAGGAACATAAATGGAGACATAAATATATGTACTTAAAGATTAAACAGATACGAAGAGGATAGTAGGCACAAGTTTGGTCTCAATAAATCTGAAATTTTAGATGAAAAATTAAATTCTCAGAAAATGCAACTTAATAAAATTGAATCAAGGAACAATAGAAATTATAATTCATCTTAGCACAGTGAGAAGCAGGGAGTAGAGGGAGCCACTTTTCTCCCTTCAGTCAGCTATAAACACAACACCACCCTAATGATTCCCCTAAGAGATCATGATGTCCAAGGCAGTGGATCATTGGTGCCAGTGGGAGACAGAATTAGAGCGGCTGGAGTCAAGGATGTCTGACCCTTTAAGTACCGGAAGCCTGAGTTATCAAGGCTTCCTCTTCTTCCTTTTTCCTTTTGCTCTTCTACCTGTTTCTGCTGCTACTGCCCAAAAGCAGTAGCTATTAACTACTATTAACTAGCTATTAACTAATAAACGTAGCTATTAACTACTTACTTTAAGGTGTACAATTGGCATTTCTTTACTTGTCATGTATAAGAACCTGGTCTATTTTGGGGGTCACTCAACTGTAACAGCCCTACAGCCACTGAAGAACCTGAATCAGTATTCAAAAGTCTTCCCTCAGAGATGGGTATTCCATTGCCACTTAAACATTGTAGGTGCATGAATTCAGCAAAATAATCCAATATAGTCCAGTAGTCCATAATAGTAGTGGATTGTCCGTATGACTGGCAATATCAGAAGCTGTTGACTTGAGCCTTTTATAGTTCAGCATATTATTATGGCTTTACTTTTTATACTTCATTTTTATACTTTTCTGCTGGATGGTTAAGACCAACATAAAGCAAGACCTATATAACAAGAAATGTAAAACTAAACAAAAAAAGGGGATACAAATGAAGGACCATTTTGTATCTCTATATACAAAATAGGATAGATATACAGCTACTTTTTCTTAATTCAATGAGAAGAAAGATTTGTACTAATAGTGTTTGGACAGAATATCATGTCTGCATCTTGTACTATGAATAACCACTATGAAGACAGCAATATGCAACGTATTAATTATTTAAACTGTCCTACTAATTGGTTTTGAAACTGTCTCATTGCTATTTGTTTCTCAATAAAAGTAATAAAAGTCTTCCCGCAAAAAAAAAAATTCAGGTTTAGACTATTTTACTACAAAAATTTTCCAATAATGTGAGTAAAACATAATTCAGTCTTATATTGTTGTAGTCAGGTTTTGCAAAGGAATAGATTTGATACAAGATACAAACTTTATAGGATTATTTTATAACATTCACCCAAAAAGTCAAATATTCATCCAAAAGAATTCAGATTTATTCATGCACTACAAACCCTGAGAATCCAGCTGAGCGCGTGGATCCCAAGAAAATGTTCTGCCTGAGTCCAGCTGGAGGCCTGGAGCCCATGACCATGTCTCATGCACATCTGTAAAGGATCTGTACTGGGAACACCCTGAGGCCAGTGGTGGAAGCTAGAAAGTCTGTCCCAGTGGAACGAAGGATCTGTGCCATGGGCTGAGGGAACTGTACTAGAGTCAGGAAGCGATGCTCAAAGTAAGAGAACCATGCTATCCCCAGTGACAGCAAGAACCCAAGCTCCTCCAATGGTGAGGACAGCTGAGTTCATATTAGGAAAGCCAGTGTGACTCTCCAGAAGAATCAACAGCACAGCTTCTTCCCCTCCAGTTCTCTTTTTATGTGGTTGGCAACAATCCTCAAGTGGGTCTGGAGCACCCAGCACCACGTTGATTCAGTTCAACTGGGTGTTATAAGCTGCCCACTAGTTAATCCTCTACCTTTATTTTAGAATACAGACTAAAAGGAACAATTCTGATCTCATTTTATACGACTAACATAATAGTGATACTGGAACCTGAAAGGAACACTACAGAGGAAGTGGAATCTCAATTTAAACCTTAAAGAACTATAAAATTCTAAATAAAAGATTAGCCAGTTAAAGCTAATAATGTATAAAAATGTATAATAGTCATAATCTGACTTAGTTGATTTATGCCAGGAATATCAAGATTGCTTAACAGCAGAAACCCAGTAAAAGCCACCAAACTAACCAGGCAAAGGAAAATGTCATCTAGACTTATTAACAGGAAAGAAAGAACAAGTTAGATAAAATCTACTGCCCATTTATGTTAAAAAAAAAAAAAACAAAACAAAAAAAAAAACTTCATCAAAATGGGAAAGAAGGAAACCTGATAGAAAACTTCTATTCTAAAAATTCTTGGCAAGTCTTGATGGACTAGATTGCTATTATACGTTATAATGAATTCCAGAAAAACAACCAAATGTGGAAGCCAAGACTATAAAATAAGGCAACATGTCTTTGTAGCCTCAGCTTAAAAGATATTGTTAACTTTAAAAAGATACTGTTAACTTAAAAGAAGAACCTACCAAATTTTACTATAAGACTTTGGGCTCACAAGAAGACACAATAAATAAGCTACAGGTGAAAAGAGATACTTTCCTATTTGTTTGAGATAGTCTCGCTATTCAGCTCAGACTGGTCTTTGTGCTCACCTAGGTTGGTCTTGAACTTGCAGCCGCCCTCTTGCCTCAATCTCCTGAGTGCTGGGATTTCAGGTATGCACCACCACACCCTGTTCTGACTTTTCCTATTTGTAACCAACAAAGACCAGCTTACTTATTATATAAGCAATTATGAATCAAAACAAATATGTAAACAGGGACTGGGGAGATGGCTCAGTAGAATAAGCACTTCCCTGGCAAGAGTAAGGGTCTGAGTTCAATCCCCAGTTACGAAAAAAAAAAAAAAAAAAAAGTAAACAATTTGGGGCCATGGGTTGGGGAGATAGCTAAGTTACCTGCCTGGCAAGTGTAAGGACCTGAGTTTGAACCCCAGTACCACATACCATGCCATAGCAAGATCCTGTTCCAAATAAATAAACAAATAAAAGATGTAAAAATTAAAAAAAAAATTGGGGGCCAGCCAAATACCTCAGTGCATTAAAGCACATGCAAGCAGGCGCAGGTGCCAGGAGTTTGATCCCCAGGCCTGCTGTGCTGGCCCTGCCCCTGGGGACATGCTGAGACAGCAATTGAGACTGAGTGTGGTGGTGTGCACCTGTAATCCCAGCTCTTAGGAAGCTATAAACAGATGGATCACTACAAGTCCAATCTAGTAGTGAGACCCTGAATACTCTGTAGACCCTTCCCTAAAAATACAAAACAAGTAAACAAAAAAAGAAACTACAAATATGTAAACAGTCTAACAAAAAGTTGGGCCAAAAGCTTATAATCATTTCAAAAAACAAAGCCCAAATTACCAATAGATTATGTTTAATACAAATTAACAGAAGAATTACATAATACTTTATACCCACTGGAATGGCTAAAATAAAAAGATAAACAAGGAAAGAGGAGCCAGGGAGATGGCTCAATAGAATAAGCACTTCCCTGGCAAGTGCAAGGGCCTGAGTTTCGCCAAAAAACAAAATCAAAAGCCAAAACAAAAACAAAAACAAACAAACAAAAAAAGACAAGAAAGGAAATGAAACAGAAATTAGATGTGTTCTGCATGAGCACCAACTCCCCATGAGGAGCGCAGTCATTGTGTAATGTAAGCATGGACTACTAACAGTAGGGACTCAGCTATAGCTCAGAGCCACAAGCATGCTCAAGAACCCAGATTTGAGCCCCGGCACCAAAAAAAGAAAAACAATGACAAGTGTTGACAAGATGTGAAGAACTTGAAGCCTTTGTGTTATCCACAATGTATATATATATCATACAGTAGTCATACATTGTATATATTTATGAAATTATTTGGCTGTTTGGAAAACAGTTTGGCAGCTTGTCAAAAAGTTAGAGTTAGGGGTCGGGGAGATGGCTCAGTGGAATAAAGCGCTTCCCTGGCAAGTGCAAGGGCCTGAGTTCAATCCCCAGTTCCGCCAAAAAAAAAAAAAAAAAAAAGTTAGAGTTACTATATTATTAAGCTTAGTTGTGTAATTGAAAGAAATAAAAAACATGCCCATACAAAAATTTTTTACAGGTATGCTCATGGCAGCATTTTTCATAATGGCCCAAAGGAAAAACAACCCATATGTTCACTGTTGGTCATAAAATTAAATTAGGTATGAGCATATAGTGATAAAAGTAATATATCTATACAATGAAATTATTCAATAGTAAAAAAACAATGAAATATTGACAAATATTACAGCATTGATGAACCTGGAAAAAATATGCATCCTGCAAGAAGCCAGCTACAAAAGGCCACATGCTGGGCAATCCCTTCCATATGGAGTGTCCAGAAATGGCAAATCCAGGGACAGAATATGGATAAGGGCACAGGGGGCAACAGACCTGGCTTCTAAGAATGTGGGGTTTCTTTTAGGATGATGGAAATGTTCTAAAACTTGATTATGTGATAGTATAATAACAGAATTTGCTAAAAACTACTGAACTGTACACTACATAGGCAAATCCTACAAAGTGTGAAATGCAGCACAATAAAACTAGTAGCAGAAAAAGCACAATGAGTCGCTATTCTGTGCTTTCCATGGGCAAAAATGAAAAATGTCTGATGATTTCAGATATCTCTAAGGATATGGAGCCACTGAACTCACACACCAACCTGGAAATTAGTAAACTCACCTGGGAAGACCGCCTAGCATTGCCTAGCAAAGGTGAACGTATGCCAACCTAGCAGTTCTACGTCATTAGTTATGCTCAAAAGAAATTGTTTCATATATGCAGCAGAAAAGCTAGCCAGTATGTTTTAGCAGCAGTGCTCACAATTACAGAAGAAAGGATGATCAAATACTCACTACAGTGGAATAGATAAGCATCATTCTAGAAATGAATGTACTCAGACCATATCCATCAATAATAAGGAATCTGAGAGACATAAATAAAGCAAAAGAAAAAAATTAGAGAAGAAAACAGCATGACTCATTTATATTAAAATAAAATGCTTCATTGTGTAAAGGTGTTACTCAAAGGCAGTAAAATTGCAAAGGAAAATTAATGATTGTACAAAGGTTAGAATAATCATTACTTCTGGTAAGGAACAGAGATATGAAATCAGAATAAAGCACATGGACAGCACTCTTTTACTTGTTATCCTGGCTACACAGGTACTTCCTTTATTTCTATTCTTTGAAATAAATAAAGGGACCAGAGAGATAGCTCAGCAGTCTAAGTGCCTGCATGGCAAGCGCAAGGACCCGGGTTTGATCCCCAGTACTGCATGCTATGCCAGCCCTGCCCTGGGTGCGCTGAGCTGGCTACCGAAACAGGACACGGTGGCTCATGCCTGTAATCCTAGCACTGGGGAGGCTGAAACAGAGGAGGATCATTAGAGTCTGAACTGCATAGTGAGACCCTGTACAAAATTAAAAAAATAAATAAACTAGAGCATTTTGAGCTTTCTTCTGTATATAACATATATTCTATAATTCAAAAATCATTCAATGAAATTCCTACCTTGTAGATCACAACATCCATGTGATCATTTCATTAAGCTAATTTTTTAGAAGCTGAATGACAAGGTCAACAGAAGATGAGACTTGCAAGGCCAAATTACCATGCAGAAAAATTCCAGGTTCCCTGGTTCCCTCCCAGCATTTGTACCTCAAAACTCCTGGTCACATCACTTGGAAGAGTTGTCTGCCCTTTCCCTGCCCCATTTTCTGCTCGTTTTTAGCCCACTGTGTTCTCCCTCTATGTTAAGTCACTGGAATCCTTTATTTAGGAGACTTAATGCCTACTTACCTCATTAGGAGATGTACTAACACTAAAGCGTTCTCCAAATGACTGATATCATCCATCATGTGTGGCTTTTAACTTTTTTCATTCTTACATCATCTTTTGGCTCCCAGTTGTTGGACAGTCTTCCGACAGTTTCCTGTAAACTACCACAATTCTCAAGGGAAAAGGTAGCTTCACATTCTTCCTCATCACGATCATCACAAATAATCATTAATATTACTCATTAGCCAGCTTCTGGGATGTTGGCAGCGTGCACTGAGTGGCAATGTGTGAATACCATGGGAGCTGGTCACCAGTGATGGACCTCAAGCACCAGGCCTCCTGGCAGTCACTAGAGTCCCTGCCCACATGGCTCTATAATTTCTCTAATCAAAAATACATGGCAGGGTTCAGGGAGATGACTCAGTAGAATACGCGCTTCCCTGGCAAGCGCAAGGGCCTGAGTTCAATCCCCGATCCAAAAAAAAAAAAAAAACCATAGCAGAAGAGATGTGCCAGTTCCAACAACATGCTTTCATAAGGCCTTCTGCTTTTGTGGTTTGGGAATTGTAGGCCACTGAATAGAGTTTAGGGACCCTGTTAAAGAAACCACTTGGAGATACCCTGGGGATATGCCATGTGGACAGGAAAAAGCCTGAGACTACACAGAGAGAGAGAAGTCCCACTAGCCCATCATCCAGCAGGACCCAGCCTTCCAGCCCTCCCTGCCTAAGCACCACACACATAAGGGCAGCCATTGTCTGTGTTCAAGCCTTGCCACATCTGACTGAAACTGCATGAGACACTGCCAGAAAGGCCATAGAAACCAGTGAGCTCACAGAAGTGTGAGAGCTGATACAAATTATCTTAAGTCACTGAGTATTACTGTATTTTGTTTACACTAAAGCATATAATGGGGGAAATTTTGTTTTATACTGTAC
This sequence comes from Octodon degus, assembly GCF_000260255.1. Taxonomy (NCBI): domain Eukaryota; kingdom Metazoa; phylum Chordata; class Mammalia; order Rodentia; family Octodontidae; genus Octodon; species Octodon degus. The sequence continues at coordinate 334,619 of NW_004524814.1, forward strand.
CTCATATTTAACATTTGGGATACTGTGAAGATTTTCCTTGATTAGAAATAAATTTTGAGGGCCAGGGAGATAGCTCAGTAGCATAAGTTGCTTCCTGGCAAGCACAATGCCCTGAGTTCAATCCCTGGTACAAACAAAAGAGAAAGAAATTTGAGATTCTTATTGTCTGAATTAAGTACATCTCTCTGCCAAAAGAAGAGGTGATCTAGAAAACAACTGTTGAGGCTTTGACATTATCTAAGGAAGTGATATTTGAGCTAAGTTTAAAGGATTCAAAAAATTGAAAGACATAAATGAGGTAGAGGGCAGGCATCTCAGACATAGTGACAAGATCCTGAGATCAGAGAGAATGCCATACTTCCCACAACAGAAAGAAGAACTCTCCATAGGACATGGAGGCAGAAGAGCTCTGTTCTATTGGTTCCTACGTGATAAAAACCCCAGTTCTCCTTTTAGAGTAGTTAGTGCCAGAAATCTCTTTACTTTCATAGAGAACAGAAGAAGATAAATGTGTTTAAAGAGTTCAGCTAACATGGTAAAAGATACAGATGAGAAAAAAAAAAAATTCAGGTCAGGTCAACCTACTTCCAAACTGGAGCTTGTTATGTAAGGGCTTCTACCTCATGCCATAGATGGACCTCAATAGAAACTTTTCCTTTACATCAGTCAGAGTGAAGGAGAGGGAATGAAACTACATGTGGGGACACTTAGGAGGAGAGACAGGCAGGGACATAGCACATGAAGTGGCTAATGTGGGATGGTCAACAAGGCAGAGAGTTATAGCAATGATCACCTGCTTACTGGAAATTGCCTTTGTGAAACCCCTGCAAGTAGATCAGTTATTTTAGGAGTCCACTTGCATATATTTACTGGAAAGATCCTAGATCCCATGACCCTTCATTCACTCTAGCCATTGCTCACCTGGCCACATCTCACCCTACCAATGGCTTTTCCCAGCAACAAAGGTGAAGACCCTGATTGACCTGGAGCACATCAATCAGTGAGGGCCACATAACCTTTAACTCATCAACTTAGCCCTCTATGCATGGGCAAAGCAAAGACTCCTGCTTGGATGCTCATGGGGCTGTCCCTGCCATGCAACTTGCTATTTGATAGCTTCATGTGTGGTTTCAACAGCTTATAGATAAACCTTGACTTCCCACTACTTTCATTTCTGATCTCCTCATTCTGCACTGGACAACCTGACTTCTCATCCTCAGCTTGAGGATCTTTGGCTTTGAGTTAGCCTCCTCTCACTTCTGCATTCCTCACTGGGGTGAGGACATGAACCCAGAAAGGTGAAGGATCTTTCCTTGGGAAGACCCCTAGCTTCCCAGAACCACACCTGATGCTACATTTGGTGATGAAACCCAGGATTACAGGAAAGATCACCAAAGATCCCCAAACATGATCAGTCTACATAACCCAAATGGAAGTAATGGGGGGGGGCACTCCGTACTCTTCTCAACTCTCTTACTGGGAACGTGCCCCTCACACCACCCCATGGCTTAGCAGGAGGAACTTCCACGCCAGGGTCTCTCAACATGTGACAGGGGACTGTAGTGGTTGATACATTGTGTCAACTTGAGAAGTTAAAAGCTTAATTGAATTGGTTCAGCAATTCCATACCCTGGGGCATGGAGGGCCCACCCTCAAGTGACTCAGCACATAAAGGATATAAAAGGGAATTGAGGAAGGATGGAGCATTCCACTTCCTAAGAGAAGCTCCAGTCATCACAGTCAGCATAGAAGGAAGGAAGAGAGGCTTGCTAGAAGCCATCACTGCTGCTTCTCCCTTTTGCTCTTTGCTGTTTGTGTGCACCATGAACTGCTGCGCTCTGCCATGTGCCAGTCTGCCCTGGAGCCAGCTGAGTATGGACTGAAGCCTCCAGCAACTGTGAGCTAAATAAACCTTTCCTTCCTTCATTTTAGGTGTCGCGTAGTTTGCCCCAGCAATAAGTGCAAAATAACCATGACAGGGACCATTGGGACCAGGGCAATAAGTGTCAGTAGTGATCATCAAGGAGGTATTGCAGACTTGCACCTCAGTGGGCTAAGTGGTGGCATGCTCACTTAACTGCTGAGTCACACCTATTCCTTTGGTCAGGAGTATGTTAGATCCATGGATATGGGAGGAGGAAGCGGAATCTTGGCACATTTTCAGATGCTTTCTCTGTCTAGATGACTCAGTCCTGATAACTTCCATCCGGGAATTGTTACTCTATATCTTACAATGGAGAATGAGATAGTTTCTAAATTAGCCTGCCCATCTCAGAGATGTCACTTCTGTAAGCATAGTAGAAACAAGGACTTTGGAACAATATTTCTTTTGAACTGCTTCTGAATTCTTTCCCTCACATACAAATGTAGACTATTCTTAGGGCAAAGTTTCCCATGGCTAGTTGTTTCTTCTCTCAGGCCACAAATAGGCAATTTTAGTTATAAATTTGGTTGCTCAAATTCTTCACACCCACTTAGTCTAGCCAAGAAAGGTTTCTCTCTCTCCTATTTGATTTGTCATCTATTTTGCCATACACCAGCAATCTCAGATATCTTGTACAAGGACATCAGAGCCTATCTGGGTCATAGAGAGGACAATGTCAGACAAACCTTTTAGTTGCTTTACCTGCTCCTCCTAAAATGTCAGTAGAGGTCCAAATATCCAAGACCTGGTTTGAAGACCGACTTCACCTCACACTTCCCAATTCTCCCTTCCTTAGACCCTGGAGAGCCTCCATGATTTGGCCATGATGGCCCTGTAAGAGTCTACTAAGGAGAGAATTCTTCCTTAAAGATTGCATACATTTAAGAAGTGGAGAGAGATATCAGCACTACTTAAGACAATATAAGGACCCAGACCTTCTGGATGTTGACACCAGTGACATTGGGTCATGACAAGTCCCTAGCCAGGGGTAGGAGTTCACCTCATCCGAGCTGTTCTGAGGCACTCTGTTCAGGGACACCTAATGGAGGGCTGTCTCCCTGAACTCAGTAGTAGCTGTCTAATCAACTTCCATTTGTCAGCAGTTCCGTTCCTCCCCTGAGGGTTACAGATTGCAGGGAATCAAATCATCAGCCATTTCATTAGCTCTCCTCAGGAAGGTCTCCTCAAACATTTGAAAAATTAGATCTCTAGTCACTGAAGTAGAGGATGTCATTTTTATGACACTGAGGCTTTGGGTGTATTGCACTTTGGGGGACAAATTATAGGCATCCCCAGGAGAATTTCTAAGTTGTTTTTTTTTTGTTTTGTTTTGTTTTTTTTCAGAACTGGAGATTGAACTCAGGCCCTTGCACTTGCCAGGGAAGGGCTTATTCCACTGAGCCATCTCCCTGGCCCCTCTCTAGGTTATAGTACTACCCACCAGCTAGATCTGTTTTACAAAAAGGAGAGGGGAAATGAAGTGTGGTGCCGTGTCCAACTTTTCCTTTTGGGGGCCATCTTAAGGAGGCTTCTCAATGCTTCTGTGACCCCTCTCTTAACTGCTAAGAAACCAGGATTCATGTCACACCAAGGGACATGAGAGGCCAAGGCTCAGCTCCTTGTTACTCTGGGAAAAGCCCACAGTTCCTTCGGCTAGATCTCTGCCCCTTGAGAACAATTTGAGGGAGAAAAACCAAGACGGATTCCATTTACTTACTCAAAGTTAAGAAAAATCAAACCAAGAAAGTTTCACAGATGATCCAGATAAATATATAACAAATACCTGAGACTATTAATTTATAAAGAGAAAGCATTGATTTTAACTCATGGTTTGAAGTTTCCAGTCTGACTAGGTAGACCTGTTGCATTGAGGTCTCTGGCCAGGGGCTGGATGGCAATAGCAGAAGTACAGGGTGGAGCAAAACCATGCAATATTTGGCCTGGAAATGAAAGAGAAGTAAAAGGGGCTGGGGCACTACAACCCCTCCAAGGATGCATCTGGTGATTTAAAGCTTTCCCAACAGGCTTCACCTCCTAAAATCACCCAGAGCACTATGTGCTAGGCACAGTTCTGAGCTCTGGTAAATGGGACAAAATCACCCAGAGCACCAAGCTTCTAACACATGGACCTTTTGGGGATACTTAGTCTCCAAACTATAGCCCCAGGAGGAAACTTTAAATCACAAAGATTGCCAGGTTCGCAGAGTGCAGCTAGACACAGGGTACTTCTAGCAAAGAAGCAGGGTACTTCTATTGGTGTGCATCTACATAGAGAAAAGAGACCCTCGGGAGATAGGGCAGAGTCAAGTAAACCATTCTTCCTCTTCCCCTTCCACTTCCTTCTCAAAGATAAGCTTTAATTCCTCTTCCATTTATTCTCAGATCCACCTGGGAAAGGAAGATGACAGCTCTCAGATAAAAAGTTCAGGCAAGACTCTGGGTTTGCAGACGATGAAAAATGGTGGGATGAGACAGGTATTTGAGCCTGTAGATCCTTAAGAGAGCTGAGTCCTTCCACATCAGGATAGGAGAGAAACTAGGTTGGTTGGTGTCACAGTGGTACAGCCACACTGCCTAAGTGCTTGTCCCCATGATGCCCAGGGAACATAGCCACTGGAATTGCTTACTTATGGAATCAGGCCATATGCCAGGCTGCCCAGGCACAAACCTGCTCTAATACTTTTAACAGTTGTACGACTAAATGCCAATCACACTTTTGCATGTTAAACCAGCACAGACCACCTAATGCAAGGCGTTGCATCCTTGATTTCCACCAGAAGTTTTATATTGAAAGCTTGTTGTCTGTGGTACTTTAGAAGACAGTAGGGTAACCAAAGAAAGTCTTCCCACAAAATCATATTTGGAGGATTTCAGGCCAGCAACATTGAGCATGTTTGCTCACACATGGATTGTACAAGATGTACTGACAATGCTTTCATGAATTTATCCATTCACCCATTTGGCAAGTACTTACCAAGTGCCTACTATATGCTAGGCACAGTTCTGCACTCTGGTAAACGGGACAGGTTCCTATTTTCATGGGATAAGCATGTTTGTGGAAGAGATGCAGCTAAATAGTGAAGAAAATAATTCTGGTGAGTAATAAGCTCGAGGAAGAAAATCAGATTAGACAGTGGCAGTCACTAGAGTGACATGAAATGCCTGAGGCAGGGCAGCACCTGTGGAGAGGTGAGATGTGAGAAAGCTGAGCATAGAAAGGGCTGGCAAGAAGGGTCAGGCAAAGGTGTGGAGAGCTTTCTATTTATTTTCTGACTCTTATTTTTGTGTATGTATTACTTCTCTAAAATGGAAAAGTTGTCACTACAATATTGCTAAGTTATTAAAGTCCTTGGGATAATTTTAAAAAGAACATAAATTCTCCCTTCCTCCAAGGTAGCGTTCTGCTTGACATTAGGGGTTTGATGAGGTGGATTCTAAAGTCCCTGACATCACTGCTGGGTGGTAAGTGCTTGTTCCCAAATTTTGGCTTGGCCAAGCTTTCTCTTCCTTGGAGAATGAAGTACTCTGCCCTCTCCTATGACCCAGAGATAGAGACTTCTATTTTGGGAGCACCCATAGGAAAGGTTAAACTTGAGCTCATAAATTTCCTCCCACATCACAGGATTCGAAGCAGCAACTTACTGATCCCTGAAAGACCCTTTCTCGTGGAGAAAGAATACAACCCAGTCAGTACCCAGCTGGGGAATGTCATGGGCTTGGGAGCCTAAGGAGGGCTACACAGGGGCTGGGCATGCTGGAGGCCACATGAGGTCCTGCAGGCCTTGGGGAACATCTACCAGAACAAGCCAGACAGAGGAACAGGGGTGGGCTGGGACCCTCCTGCTGCCGGCTATGAATCTCTGGTGGCACCCTGAAGAACAGAGTGCTACCCCCACCTATGCAAACCAGTCTAGCTCAGGACAGAAAATACTGGGCAGAGCAAGGACTCAGTCTGATTGTAATGCACAACAGAAGTTGGCCCAGCCATGAAGCAAGCTGAGTCTCCCCAGCCAGTTTAAAGGTTTAGGAAAGGGTTTTCTCACTGCTCAAACCCCACTTCTTGAAGTGGGGGTCCCTCCCCACTAGCCTGGCAGGGTGCCAGTCCTTCACATTCCCTGTGACTAACCAGGAGCCTTGATGTGCTCAGAGCTGCTGCCTTCTCGCAATGATCCTTTGCCCCAGTCCCTGCTCCTTCTGACCGGGGAGCTTTCCAGGGGCAGAGCCAGGACAGTAGCCTGAGCCCTGGTGTCGGGCTCTCTTCTGTGCAGCCTGCTGAGCCTTGCCTCACCTGGCAGGCAGCCTTTGTCTGAGCTCCACTGCTGACCGTCCTCCTGAAGTGGTCGGGAAGCTCAAGGAGGCCCCTTTGCAGCGAGAATGGAGCTCCTAGGCACATTGCCTCAGGCCTGCTCTCAGGCAGGGAGTGCTTGGGCCAGCCCCACCCCACTGCTGCTGCTAGACACCCTGCCTGGGCCCCTGCCTCAGCAGTGGATCTCCCAACTGGTGGCTGGCTTGTTCTGTGTGGAACCATCAGCATGAACAGGCTACAGAACTTGCCAGGCTTTGCTGGCCAGGACAACACAGGAACCACCTATGTCACACGTTTATGGCATGCTTCTAAGAACCAAATCCACCTCCCTCCATCTTCTCCTGTTTGGTCTTTGACTCCTTACGTTCTTGCTCCAGCAAAAAAAAAAAAAAAAAAAAAAAAAAAGTTAGTGTATGTGAGGGGGTGAGACAGGGTCTCAGTGTAATCCAGGCTAGCCTTGAACTCACAGCAACATTTAGTGCTATATTTTAAATAGCAGTTAAAGAAGATTTTGTATGTTTTCAAAACAACTGATAATTTTTGTTTTTGTTTGCTTCATTTTTTGAGACAGGGTCTCATCTCACTATGTAGCCTCGGCTGGCCTTGAACTCACAGTGACCTTCCTGCCTCGGCCTCGTGAGTGCTAGTATTACAGGTGTGCACCACCATGCCCCCACACACAAAAAAAAGTTTTGTGTTTCCTTAAAATGAATCCATATATTTTGTCTTGTCCATACTCACAAACTGCGCTCCCCAGTCCATCCCAGTGCAGACTTCACTGGTTCCAGCTTTGACCCAACTGTGCTACATACTTTCTCTGACAATGCAAAGAGAAATGTATGTGTGTATGTGGAGTGGTGTGTGTGTGTGTGTGTGTGTATGTGTGTCTGGGAATTGAATCCAGGCCTTTCATACCGAGCTTTATCCCCAGCTCTTCTTGAAAATTTTATTTTACATTTGAGACAGGATCTCTTTAAGTCCCTCTAAATTGCACAGGCTAAGCTGGAACTTTTGACCCTCCTGCTTCAGCCTCCCAGAATGCTTGGGTTATAGGTGTGTACCATGTCCAGCTTCAGGGATGCTTTTTTAATTTGAAACTCCTATACTGATGGTACTAGAAGGGACTTGGGGGTTCAAATGTTAACAGAGGAGCAACTTTAGGACTTAAATTGGTGAAGGAAATATTTGATTCTGCTTTCCATTTAGGCACATGTACAGTGAGTCAATATGTAAAAGGTATAGGTAAAAACAGTTTTGAAAGCTACAGATTTAGAGGCTGAACCACCTCCCTCTGTGTGTCAGCTTTTCACATTCACAGACCAAAGCACAGAAGTGCTGACAGAGAAATCTTCAAAAGGGTGTTGGTAGTAGAAAAAACATATTTAAGGGTTACGGGGGTAAATGTTTCTTACAGGTATTTTGAGCACCTTATCAAGAAACTTTCTGGAAGGGCCGGCCAGATAGCTCAGCCAATTAAAGCACCTGCTTAGGCAGATACAGGGCCCTGCGTTCAGTCCCTGGCATGCCATGTTGCCCCCCCCCCCGGGGGGGCACATTGAAAGTGCAAAAGCTTGAGACTGCGTGTGGTGGTATGCACCTCTAATCCCAGCGTTTGGGAGGCTGAAAACAGGAGGAACACTACAAGTCCAATATGTGTAGTGAGATCCTGTAGACACTGTAGACTCTGTACTAAAACACATTTTTAAAAAAAGAAAAAGAAACTTTCCAGTAAAATCTGCACCACCCCTCTGTGCCATCAGTAGGGTGCTAAGCACAACCAGGTCAAGCTTTAACATAAGCCAGCAAAGCTCACTGTGTGATTGTCATCCCCCAATGAAAGCTGAAGCCAACGAGCTCCTGATGCCGAAGAGGCCACTGTTGACTGTTGACGGGAAGTGGCAGAGCTGGCCCTTGCTGATCTCCTGGCGATGACTCAGGTGACCTCAGCTCAGGTAAGGCAAGAAATTTCACTACTGAGACGGGGCCTTTGCTAACTTGTCGAAAATGCAACCGCTTTCTATGGCTTGTCTCTCAGATCAGTATTCATGTATGGATTTTGTGCTTCTTTTGCCCAAGAATCTGAATAACACACTAGCTTCCCGCCTTTCCTATAATGTCTAGTAGAACAATCACATGGTGCCTCATCTTTTCTTCTATATTTCTAATTTTTACTTCATTTTATGTAAGATTTTAAGACACTTTCTATGTATAAGTGGCTAGGCTTTATTCTTAAAAAAGACCTTTTTAGCTCTGTTAAATATTTAAAGAGAATTTTTATATGTGTAACACCATCAGATTATGAAAACAAACCAAGTTAAAACAAGTTTTGTTACTCCTGTTTGAAAATAAAGAAACAGCACCTCAGGAAGAGCCCAGGCCCCACAGAGGTTAAGTTCGCTTGCTCAACAATACTGGGAAACCAGGGCAAAGCTAGAGTTGGAATCTGGCGCTGAAGCTTCTTTCTTCTGTGGGACTCAGCTAAATCATAATCTATGGGTTTGAGTGCCATGTGATTCCTGATCTTACGTTCACTTTCCAAACTGGCTGAAATGAACTGGATTATAAGAACCATAATCTAGAGGCTGGGGAGATGGCTCAGTGGAATAAGCACATCCCTGGCAAGCACAAGGGCCTGAGTTCAATCCCCAGTTCTGCAAAAAAAAAAAAAAAAAAAAAAAAAAAAAAAAATTTTTTTTTTTTTTTTTTTTTTTTTTTTTTTTTTTTTTTTTTGCAGAACCGGGGATTGAACTCAGGCCCTTGCGCTTGTCAGGGAAGCGCTTATTCCACTGAGCTATCTCCCTGGCCCGAAGAACCATAATCTTAAACTGAATGAAAATAAGACACAATGTATTTGTCTTTGCCTTTGTTTTTAAAGAGCTCATGCCCTTCCGGACTCTCCCAAGAAGCGTGAGCAGCCCTTGTTCAGCCATGTTCCTGGAAGGTAGATGGAAGCTGGGACCCTGGACAGGAGCCACCTGGGTCTCTGGCCACTCTCCTGGGGCTCTGGGCCATCTCCCGGCCCCTCAGGCAGCCCCTGCTCCTGCTTCATCCTGTGAAGACTCAAGACACTGGAGACCAACACTGTAGGCTCCCTGGGCTGAAGTCTAATGAAAGATTGCTGCAGCTTCCTTATACCAAAGAGTGCTCTGCAGATCCGGAGATTGTTCTTCAACCATAAGACTTGTACCTCATCCAGGTCAACAGTAGCACTCTGGGATCTCAATATTGAGTCCAAAGGAAAGGTGTGAAGGCCCAGGTACATTGGGGAGGCTGAATCAGGAGGATAACAAGTTCAAACTCAGCTTGGGAACCTGTTCAGTCACTCTTAAGACCCTGTCTCAGAACAGTAAAATAAAATAAAGATACTATATGAAGGCCCTGAATTCAATCTCAGTATTTAGGGGAAAAAAGTTGAATGGAGAATTTGCTTATTGATACGTGGTCCTATAAGTTAGAACACCACTGGGTCCAGTAGTTCCTAAGGAAATTGTTTTCAACTCCACAGTTCTTAGTCTAAAATAAATTGCACGAAATTGTCTTTATTTTCAAATTAAGATCAAATCATGCTGGAGCCCTCAAATAGGCATCTGGCATTACAGTTGAATGATTCAAAGCCTCAAGTTCTGAAAAATGTAAATTTGGGTAACTCTGAATAAAATATGCTAGGTTCCCTTGGAAAGAAAGCATTATTTGATGAAATATTCAGTCCTTCACAGATGAAAAGAGAGCTCAGAACTGTTCAGCAGCAGGACATGCAGACTGCACTACTTTTCTAGTCCTGAGAGCTATTTGTGCAAGGAATCACACAGAGAACTTCCCTTTGATCAATAGGATGGATTTGCAAGGCATCCGACTGGGGCTGGGTTATGACCAGGGAAGAAAACTTTCCTGGGTAAAACACTTGTGCATGTAGCATTGAAAATATGATTTGGTTTGAAAATATAAAATGAGAATAAGCATTTTCATAGGTGTGAATTTACAGTGTATTTATGATTTTGTTTGGATTTTCATTAATTAAGAAGTTCGTAATTAGAGCTTCACATTCTCCTGCTGCTATGTGTTTAGAACAAAATTCTAAAGCAGCCTTTTGATCCAGGATCCCATGACTAAATCCTAGATGGTCACAGGCTTTTCAGGGTAAAAGAATGCTACAGAATGCATCTTGCAAAGGCAAACCATTTAAACACACCTTGCGCTATGCAACAGGGTTTAGCAACACTCCAATTAAAGAATATATTCCTTTTTTTCCCTGTATTTAGGAAAAGGTCTACAGAGTGTTCAGGGTCTCACTACTAGATTGGACTCACAGTGACTCTCCTGTATAAAGCTTCCCAAGTGCTGGAATTACAGACGAGCGCCACCACACCCAGTCTCAATCGCTGTCTCAGCTGACTCTGCGGGCAGAGCCCGCATCACAAGCCCAGGGATTGAAACCCCAGCCCCTACATCTGCTTTCAGGTGCTTTAATCCACTGAGCCATTTGGCCAGCCCTTAAAACTTCATTTTAAATCTTTTTTTTTTTTTTTCAACCAGGAATTGAACTCAGGACCTTGAGTTTGCAGGGCAGGCACCTGTGACACTGAGATATCTCCTCAGCTCCTAAAGAATATATTCTGTTCATTTACTCAAAAACTGTCCTGTTATGCTGTCTTGTGTACTTGCTAGCATATGAAGTAGAGGAGCTCACTTCTACTACAGCTGTGTCCTATCTGTCATTAGCCATCACTTTGTTCACTTCTTTAGCAAAGTGATGATGATGATGATGATGATGATGATGATGATGATGATATAGCAAAAATACAGCTTTCAAGTTTCATTTCAATGCGTGATCCAGAATGGATTTTAGATTCTTACTAAAAGCAAGCATACCTGTGGTCTTCAAAAGCACTGTCTTTAAACATGACCATGGATCAGGCTTTGGGGGGGCAGCGTAGAGGGCCCAGCTGATCTATGTCCTCACCTTTATGGAACTTACAGAATGTAAGGGTCTGTTGGTCTCTCAGTGTGATCCGTTCTTCCCCAGGAAGAAATGGTGGCAGAAATGAGGAAAAGATAGACCAGAAGACAAGAGCTGGGTTAAGTGGTGACTCATCTGCCTGGTTGATGAGATGACCCCCGAGCAACAATATAGACATTTATACCTTTGCAAAGTTAGTAACACATGACACACGGTTGCTCAGTGATTAATAGCTGACATTAACCAGTCAAGATGCTTATCTCAGGACTGAGGTAGATTATCTGCTTTAGGCACTGAGGTCTAGTCCCACCTACATACATTTGACCAATTTTCCAGCTTCCATGACTCCCAACAACAGTCATGCCTTATTTTTTCCAAGGGTTGTGTTCTTCTTTTATATAGTGTTATGCATGGTCTGTAGGCGGTTTGTCCCCTGAAGTTTCTTCCATGTGCTGGAAGCAAGGATGTTAGAAGGTCTGCGGTCTGGGATGTAGTTTAGCAGGAGAGAACTCACTTAGCTGCACAAGCCCTGGGTTTGATCCCCAGGACACAAATGAAATAAAATGAGACAGGGCCTGGTGGGAGGCAACTGGGTCATAGCAGCTCTGCGCTCATCAATGGATTAAGGCTTGGGGCCAGGGCAAGTCTTGTGGAACTGGATTAGTTCCCAAGATCACAGGGTCTTGCAAAGTGAGTTCAGTTTGCTCTCTAATACTCTCGCCCTTTTGTGGCTTTTCCTTTTCTCTTTCCCGCCATGTTGTCATGAACCCCGGGGCCCCTCCAAGACATCTGTACCATGGTTGCTCCAAGAGCACTATTTCCAAACACAAGAACTATGAGCCAAATAAATTCTTCATACTTAGTCCCTGGTATTTTTTTTTATAGGAACATAAAGGAACTAAATTCATAAATCAAGTACCAAATATGTTAAACACTCTGTATACATTATTTTATTTCATTTTTACTAAAACTCTATAGAGGACACAATAATTCTTTCTCCAGTTTCCAGGTAAAAAAATTTATGGTCAATAAAAGTGTGAGACTCAGAATGTGAAACATGATCTGGTTTCAAAACCCAAGATCTAAAACACCTAGTGTTATGAAATTGTCTCCAAAATCAGGCATTCTACCTAAGAGAGTATAAAATCATCCAGTAAGAGGCAGATGTAAAAAAAATGATGCATATGTCAGCTTATGCTACCTAAGAAGAAAATGTGGGAGAGAGGTTCTCAGGAAAGAAAGGGAGTTAAAACTTGAATAAAGCAGGTTAGTCAACTACTGTGTCCTGTTAAGAGGATTTGTAAATACAACCAGTTCCTCAGAACACAAATAGTGCAACAGTTTTGTGCATATACCAAAAAGGTAATACTAATCACTGAAGCACAGTTTGTACTAACAAACCTCCTTGTCAAACAGAAGCAAAAGGAGGAGCAGAAGAAACTTCAGAAGCTAAAAAACAAAGACCGGGGCGCTGACGTGGCCCCCGGAAGCGGGGCTGGCGCGGGATCGCCATGTTGCAGCAGGACAGTAATGATGACGCTGAAGATGTTTCACTGTTTGATGCAGAAAAAGAGACAGCTCGTAGACCTAAAAGATCCAAAATCAGACATCCAGTGGCATCATTTTTCCATTTGTTCTTTCGAGTGAGTGCGATTATAGTCTATCTTCTATGTGAATTGCTCAGCAGCAGCTTTATTGCCTGTGTGGTCACCATTATCTTGTTGTTATCATGTGACTTTTGGGCAGTGAAGAATGTCACAGGTAGACTAATGGTTGGTCTGCGTTGGTGGAATCATATTGATGAGGATGGAAAGAGCCACTGGGTGTTTGAGTCCAGGAAGGCAACGTCTCAAGAGAGTAAAAGTGTTTCAGAGGCTGAATCAAGAATATTTTGGTTAGGACTTATTGCCTGTCCAGTCCTGTGGGTGATATTTGCCTTCAGTGCTCTCTTCTCCTTCAGAGTAAAGTGGTTGGCAGTGGTTATCACGGGTGTGGTGCTGCAAGGTGCCAACCTCTATGGTTACATCAGATGTAAGGTGGGCAGCAGGAAGAGTTTAACCAGCATGGCAACCTCGTATCTTGGAAAGCAGTTTTTAAGACAAAATACTGGAGATGACCAGACTTCCTGAGTAGAGAGAAAACTTACGTGTTCTATTACCTTGGGGAATAATTGAAGAGATTCTTGATTCTGAACTGTTTAGAGATCCATCTGTTTTGCAAAGAGGCATGTTGGGTTTGTTTTCTACTTAAAAACTTTATTTAAAAAATATGAAACAGGTTTCATATTGTTTTTAGTTTTTTTCTATTTTCTGGGGCTAGAAAGTATAGTATCAGAAACATTTTGATATTTGTTTTATAGTATACATGTGTATGCACAGCCATGTAATGGCAGTATATCCCAAAATAATGTGTTTATATACATATGTAACAGATCATTACATTTTGATCCATAGAGCATAGGAGGGTGTTCTTAGTCTGTTTCAAATTTTGTGTGTTTACATATTATTTCTGTAGATTATTTTCAAAGTAAGTTTTGATTCTATGTAAAAATGAGTATTTTGGATTGTATATGGGTTAAGAAAGTTAATATGTACTATATGGTGAAATTTATTTTAGAAATACATGCAAGCAGGTAAAAAATCCAGGCTAGTAGTGTTGACTCATTTTTCAAATTATGTTTTTATTTTTGAGGACAATAATATCTAAACAGAATCATCATAGTTTATGCTTAAGGTGTACCCAGGGATTGCTACTGGTTTATTTTAGGGAAAGGATAGTGAAATTTTGCTTTGGAAGATTCCTGAAACTCCCTTTTGTGGTTCTTACACTAATAAATCTTTTACTACTAAAAGAATATTATTCTTATGATAATGAGAATAATCTTTTGAATATTTGGCATAATAAATGCCTACAAGACATTTTACTTTATGAATCTAGTTTTTTCTGCTGCAATGGGGGTATTGTAAATTACATGTTTGTATTAATGGTATTTCTTAAGGCAATATATGTAACTAAACTAAACCAATCTACAAACTGTTGTAGGCATCTATAAATTCTGTTGTAGATACTGTAAAGTTCGTTGGAATCTTAATTGGAAGATTATGTTGTGAATGTATTTGTACATTGTCATAATATTTTAAAGATGTTTGTTAAATTGAATAAGTGTCTGTTGGAGTAGGGACTTGAAAAGTGCATAACTTTATATTTGTATAAAGCTCTATTGTTTACAAAAAAAAAAAAACAAAGACCGGGGGAAAGGCCCCCTGGCCACAAGTAGAATTAAGAAATATAGAAAAAAAATCACAAATAAATAAATAAATAAATCACTGTTCCTTGTGTGCATGATGATGATGACCGTGGATTCCGTTCCTATGCAAATACCTGGATGCCCCACTGTAACATCTTTTGACACCTATAACTGGAATGAGGTGTATTCTTGGAGTCTGTTGTATGCTTAAGAATAAAATTTTGTAAAAAAGAAAAAAGAAGGAAAAAAATCATACAGTGGCTTATTCACTCTAATTTTCATTCAACTCTTCATATCTCAGCTGTGAATCTAAAGTAAACCCAGTCTATAATCCTGCCATAGTCCGCTCTTTGAATCTTTGTCGTATTTTGAAATCTGTGCTGTCTGGCATTGAAAGCCAGAAATAAATTAAAAAATGCACGAATTAAAAATGTAAAACTTAGAAGAAAACCTGGAGATAATCCTTATAACTCAGGATTAAGCAAAGTCCTTTTTGATAGGACACTAAAAACACAAATGACAAAAGGAAACAGGTAATCTGAACTTCATCAAAACCAAATTCTTTTGTACTCAGAAAACATAATCAAGGGGGCCGGGGAGATGGCTCAGGAGAATAAGCGCCTCCCTGGCAAACACAAGGGCCTGAGTTCAATCCCCAGTTACGCCAAAAAAAAAAAAAAAGAAAACCTAATCAATCAAGAAAATGAAAAACAACATTTTGGCCCTAACCTTCTAAGGTCAATTAAGACTCAGGACATATGAGAACTTGTACTGTAACACCATATAACTCGGCAGTGTCCCAAATTTTCTGATCAAGGAGATTATGGGGCCAAAGAGGAAAGTGATCGATGATGTAGAGTGTGCCTAAAGAGAGTCACATGGAGAGAAAACATTCCCTCAGCCTTTCACAGAGAGCACATTGGCCAAGCAATGGCCGTGACTCATCCACTTGACTGACACTGACAAAGGTTCTACAATCTGAGGTACAGGATCTCAGGATAAATCCTGAGGGGATTTCACTGACCTTATCAGACCCAAAAGCTACAACTCTTGTTGCATAGGTCCTGCTTTACTTTGGTCTTAACCATCCAGCACAAAAGTATAAAAGTGAAATATAAGAAGTAAAGCCATGCTGTTATGCTGAGCTGTAGGGGACAAAGGTCAACAATTTCTGACATTGCCAATTAAGCGGAAGACCCAATACTATTATGGGCTACTGGACTCTTTTAGAATATTTTGCTGAGTTAATACACCTATAATATTCAAATAATGAAACTTAACAAAAAAAGGGTATACAGATGTATGTCCATTTTGTATCTGTGTATTCAAAGTGGTTAGGATAGATATATAGTTACATTCTCTTAATGAATAGATTGATTTGTTCTAATAGTGTTTGTAAATAGGATATCATGTCTGCATCTTGTACAGAAATTAACCACTAGGAAGAATGTATGCAATATGTTAATTATTGAAACTGTCCTACCAATTTGATTTGAAACTGTCTCACTGCTATTTGTTTATCAATAAAATTATGGGAAAAAAAGAAAGAAAATGAAAAACAACTCACAAAAGGGAGAAAATACTCACAAACCATGTATCTACTAAAAAGGACTTATATTTGGGATATTCAGAGAACTCCTGCAATTCAATAGTAAAAAGATAAGCCAGTGTAAAACTGGACAAAATGCCAGGTGTGGTGGTGCATGCCTGTAATCCCAACACTTAGGAGGCTGAGATAGAAGAATCATTGTAAAAGTTCCAGACCAGCCTGGGCTACAAAGTGAGTTCAAGGCCAGCCTGAATGGCATAGTGAAACTCTATAGAAAGAAAGAAAGAACAAAAGAATGAAAGAATGAAGAAAGAAAGAAAGAATGAAGAGAGAAAGAAAGAAAGAAAGAAAGAAAGAAAGAAAGAAAGAAAGAAAGAAAG
>NW_004524814.1:351126-368626 GCF_000260255.1 Octodon degus
GGAAGGAAGGAAGGAAGGAAGGAAGGAAGGAAGGAAGGAAGGAAGGAAGGGGAAAGAGTAGAGAAAGGAAAAGACAGACCCTGTAATGTAAGTAAAGGAAAGGAAAGAAAGGCAAAGGGCCTGAACTGGGATTTCTCCATATATACAAATGGCCAACAAGCACAGAAGAGGCTCAGCCTCATCAGACCCTGCTTCACCCCCACCAAGGTGCTTTAATCAGGAAGACAGAAAGGACAAGCGCTGGCAAAAACATGGAGCACCTACCTCCATGTAAATCTGAATGTTAATGTTATGGGAATGTGCAGGAATCAGTTTCTCCATATTGTGAGAAGCACAAAATGTTCATTGTGAAGTTGCTATATAGCTCAGAAATCCGACTCCTGGGTATGTGTCCCAAAGAAATAAAAATATATCTCCACACAAAAGCTTAGGAGACAGTCAAATAGCTCAGTGGATTAAAGTGCCTGCTTAGGCAGACACAAGGATTGGGGTTCAATCCCCAGTGTGCCATGCTGGCCCTGCCACCAGGGTACTCTGAGACGGTGATTGAGACTGGGCGTGGTGGTGCATGCCTGTAATCCCAGCTCTTGGGAGGCTGAAAACAGGAGGATCAGTACAAGTCTGATTTATGTAGTGAGATCCTGTAGACCGTATACTACCACCACCACCACCACTACTACTACTACTACTACTACTACTACTAATAATAATAATAATAGTAATAATAATCTTATAGTAAGTGTTCATTGCATTATTATTTATCATAGCTAGAAAATGCCGCAACTCAAATATCTATCAACTGGTGAAAAGATTTTTAAGAATAGTATATCCATTAGAATATTATTTGGTAATTAAAAACGAAGTACTGGCCATTATGCAACATGGATGAAACTTAAACTTAGCATAAAAGCCTTCTGTGAAGTAAGAGAAACCAGTCACAAAAGACTGGAATATTTTATTCCATTTCTATGGACCATCCAGAACCAGCAAATCTAGAGACATGAGAAAAAAAATACTTAGTGGTTGCCAGGACTGAGGCTATTGAAGCACAGTGGGAGGAGATTGGAGAAGTCACCGGGGACAGAGTTCCTTTTTGAAGTGATGAAAATCATCGAAAATTTATTGATGAGTATTTCCCAACTCCAAACATGCTAAAAAACATTCAACTACTTTAGAAGGGCGAACTGTAAGGTGTGTAAATTATATCTCCTTAAAGCTGTGAAAACACATATTGCAATAATGTTAAGGATGTCTATGCTACAAACACTGTCCTTTTTTATTTCTCTATGGTTAATATTTGATTTGTATTTGAAAAAAGTATATGCTATTCTTGGAAGCAGCTTTTGATTTATCATGTCCTGCCTTTTCCCGGTATAAAATACTATTACTAATAAAATTAATTATATTGCCCACTTTGAGTAGCTACCATTAGACAATGCTCAAGATTTGATGAGACCTAGTCCCTTTCTCCATGTGAAACATAACTTTCTGAGCAGACTAAGCTTTTTCTCACTTAGAATAGGAAAGCATAGACATATTCAATTTTAGTAAAATAATCTTACAGGCTATCTGTGGGGACCTTTTTGATGTGAAATTAAATTGCGGCACAGACAGAGATTTTATTACATTTACATGGACCCATAAAATAACTTTTATGGTTCCCAGTGGTGCAAATCCTCCTTAATTTTGTTAATTATTTCCCCCTAGTTATCCTTAGCCATGTCTGCTAATTCAGTATTGATCTTGATACTAAGATATGTTATGGTCTTAGAAATTCACTTGAGTCCCCGCTGAATGAAAAGAACTACAGAAGCAGATCTTACCCAAGGTAATGTTTTGGATAGATTCCAATTAATATTACAGCAGAGGATGACAATGTCCTTCCACCCAGCGTGCCAACTTGCTGTTCAAAGTGGGGCTTGTAACCCAAGCAGGATATTAGGACAAAATAGTCTTCCATTTGGTGTAACTTCCGCGTTGGTGTGCCTTTCTTTCAGCACATGATGCTTCCCCAAGGGTTTTCTACGAGACCTGGAAAATGATTGTCTTTCCTGTACTTTTGATTGTTTATATTCTTTTCTAAATTAGTCGTTTCCAGTTCACACTTGAACCAGAATTTTCTGAAGAAAATGTCTTATAGGATCTGTTCTTAACTACAATATTCAGAAAGAAGTGTATTATTATTGATATTCCTTTATTGTTGTTTTTCAAGATTTGTTTTTGAAAAGAGAAGAAGAAAACATATATCCAAGGTTATTTTTCCCTCTTAACTGCCTTTGGATACACTTTTATTTTGTTTTATTTTTGGTTTTTTTGGTGATAGGGTCTCACTGTGCAGCACAGGCTGGCTTTGAACCATGGTCATCCTCCTGCCTCAGCCTCCTGTGTGGGGATTACAGGTGTGCAGCACGGCTCCAAGCTCTGAGTGTGCTTTTGAGTGTCAGAAGACACAACAAGCACCAACACAATGCGAGGCAGGTATTGTCCTCAGCGCAGAGCAGCCGACCATTGCTGGTGGACTCTACCAGCTACCTCGCTTCACGTTTCCATACATTTATTGAATGCCTACTATATACCAAGCACCCATCTGAAATGAACTGCTTTTTCAAACTAAAATTTCAATATACCTTTAATTTCTGGGTCATCCAATTAATTCCAACATGTTAAAGGACTTTCTATTTTATGATACATAATCATATAACATGGGCCTCTTGTGAATCTTAATTCTTTCATTAACTTACCTCATTTAACTTATTAATACCCATTTATAGATTTGCAAAATGTACTGCACTTAAAAGTAATAACTGCAGTCCTTTGAAATATTTTAGAATTTGTTCTTTTCATTAATATTAAGCTAATTTCTCCTTTCTTCTGGCTTATTTTGAAATACTGAGGTTATGCTGCTCAGGTTCTTTTGGTCTTGTTTCTTTTTCTATTATATTATCAGTTTCAAAAGGGCAGCCTTCAGGGTAAGCAGAAGCACTCAGTCGACTATCTTGGAGACAGAGTGTCAGGGCAGGACCTCTCTGGGGGACCTCTGAGGCTGGCTCATATGTCCCTACCCCTTCCTTGCCTATTTTCCCTTCTTCCCCCAGTGACACTCTCGGTTCTCCACTTTGCTCGCCAGTTGTTCCTTCCTTTATTGTCTCACTAGATTGCTTCCAATCTCTCATTTATAGAAATCATATAGAAAAACATTTTAAAATCAATTTGCATATTTATGTTTACAAGGATTCTTAATGAGCTTTATGAATACACTTTTATATCTGTTACATCAATGTTGTATAGCTCTACAGTATTTAATATCATATAACTGGTTTATGTAATTTGATCCCAATGTTGTCCATACTATAATGTCCACACTCTGCATTCAGCCCTACATGTGGAAGTGTTCTTTGTTTTTAGATATTTTTTTGAGGTGGGGGTACAGGATCTCACTATGTATCACGGACTCATAGTGATCCTCCTGTCTCAGCCTCCTCAGTGCTGGGATTACAGGCATGTGCCACTATGCCCGGTTTTGGGGCTTACACAGCTTGCCCAGCACGGCATGTGGTACTAGGGATTGAACCAGGGTCCTTGCACTTGCCAGGCAGGTGCTTAGATTGCTGAACTGTCTACCCAGCTCTGGAAGGGTTCTTTATAATGGCTACCTATATTGGTAGGTATGTAGCCGTTTCTGATCTCATCTTCTCACCAATACTATTTCAATATATATATATATATATATTCACATATATATTTACATTATATATAAATATATTTCTGTTATGATAATATAATAATAATATATTTTTCTATTTCATGCATTTATCTAAGATATATTTATATATTATGTATTTATTTAATCTATATTAATATATATTGTGTAATATATTATATAATAGTATATGTTTATATATTATATATTAATATTAATATGTAGTTATATGTGTGTTGTATATTTTTTAAATGCAAGTTTATCAGTTAGAAAAAATCCTGTAAGAATTGTATGTCAAATAATATATGCATATAATATGTAATTAGGTCAGTAAAGGAAGAGTTGGAAGGCACTCTAAGAAAGTAGCTCCCCACTGGGGAGAGGGTGGTGCAGAGAGACTTGTGTACTGTACCTCTTCTGTCACTTCTAGGAGACTTGGGTCCTACCAGCTGTGTGAAAGCACTTCCTTGTCTAGCTAGCCAAGAATCCCTTTTCTAGACTAGCTGCTTCACTCAGTGGATGAGGCTGCTGCAGTTCCACATCCCTGCCTCACCTACTGCATTGAGTACAAATTGGGCCCTAATGCTGTAGGTCAAGTTTCTCAAAGGATTCCCTGTTGTGACAGTCAGTTTTCCAGTACTATAACAATTGCCTGAAAGAATCATGTTATCAAGAGGAAAGTTCATTTTGACTTTTGAGGCACTTTAAGATCTCCCACAAGGCCCTATCTTTAAAATTTTTTGCCATCTCCTAATGATGTCTGTTTTGGGGCCCAGCCTTTAATTTCATAGGCCTTTAGGGGACACTGGAGATCCAAAATACTGTACCTGT
This sequence comes from Octodon degus, assembly GCF_000260255.1. Lineage (NCBI taxonomy): Eukaryota > Metazoa > Chordata > Mammalia > Rodentia > Octodontidae > Octodon > Octodon degus. The sequence goes on from NW_004524814.1 coordinate 355,658, forward strand.
GAATCATCAAATCCCAGAGAGACCCCACACCCTCCTCAACAGAAAGGTTCTGTCATCTAGCACATCTGTGAACAAGGAATTCAGTATCAGCAAATCGGGATCCCAAGGGCAAAAACAGACTCTGAGCAACCCCACTCCCAAGACATCTGTTTGATAGTTTTCAAATGAAAGAACAAATTTAACCACTGGCTAAAATTCCTAGATTTATTTGACTATAGTGTCCTGTTTTTGTGACACTTGTTTTGCTAACTGCCTATAGGCCTGAGTTTTCTGAGAAACAGTCTTTGGGAAATGATGTTGTAGAAGACAGTTTCCTGTGTGGGAAACCTAGTCCCACCCCTGAACAACTGTTATGGCTTGTGTCTAGGTGTCCACCCCCAAAGCCTCATGCAGTCACTGGGGTGGCTTCTAGAATTTGTGATTAATTTATGATTCAGTGCATGGATTATGGGTGTGAGTACTACACTGGCCCTGGGGTGGATAATCTGCATGCAATATAAGGAAGGGAGAGAGGCTCGCTAGCCACCACAGCCACCACTCCTACCTTTTGGCTCTTTGCTGTCTTCTGCCGCCATGAACTGCTGCCCTCTGCCTTGTGTCTCTCTGCCTTGGAGCTGGCTAAGTATGGACTGAAATCTCCACTAACTGTGAGTTAAATAAACCTTTCCTTCCTTCATTTTGGGTGTCAGGTATTTTGTCCAAGCAAGGATAGAAAAATAACTGAGACACCATTACACCATTTTGGATGAGTCAGAAATCATCCTGAGCCCTGGTAGAAAAATGGTCTATAGCTATGATTGACAATAATGACACTCATCTTGGGAAATTGGTAAATGTACATGTGGAGGCCTCATTATTTGTAGAGCCCCCCGCTTCCTCTTTCCCGGTCCCATCGCCACAGTCTACCTCCCTGTTTTCCACCAGTACACTTTCATTTCTTTTTAATTACTTATATTTTGAGTCTCATATAAGAGAACCCACACAATATCTAACCTTCTGTGTCTGATATTTTGCCTAATATTATGGTCTAGAGATCCATCCGTTTTCCTTCACATGACTCACATTTATTCTTCTTTATGGTTGATTAGCACTCCTTTGTGTGTGTGGGCATGTTGTTGTTGTTAGTTATTCCACACTAAGTGAGCTTCCTTCTCTTTCATTTTCTCTTACTGAAAACAATGCAGGCCACTGGGTTTGATGGAGGACACTGAGGTTTGATCCATTTTTCCTTTGAATCCTTAGGGGTCTGTCTTGTCGCTCTTTGCATGCTGGAGCTAGTGGAAGTGGATACAGAGGGGGGCTGTTAATGCAAGTCTTCCTGCTGCCCTCACTCTGAACACCCCCTCCCCATCCATTCTCACTTCCAGGTAAGAGGAAAGGCTGCAGTGAGCAGGACCTAGGAGGAGCTCAGGCAAGCAGGTAGCAGAAGATGAATGCATCTAAGTCTATGGCTCTGCTGCTTCTTTACTGGACTGGCCATAAAAAAATTTTGTGCCCAGAGAAAAGCGATCTGGTTTTCTTATATCAAATTCATATAACCTTTGCAAATGAGAACGGGTTTACAAACCAGGTGTAGCATGATTTGTTTTGACTCCTTACTGCCTCCAGCTGAGATGTTTTACATACACTAATCTAAAGACAATGAATCCTGAGCTGATTCCATGAATGTAAGTTATTCCAGGAACTGCTATGTGTCAGAACCCACAGATGCATAGGCAACCAAGAGCTATCAAGCTAAATATCTTTTTTTATTAATCGGAGCTTCAGAGGTAAAATCTCCTTCTCGGGGATATCAAGGTGATTTGTGGCACTCTCCACACACCTTTAGATTCACAAGCCAATGAGTACATCACACCAATCTCTCGTTTTCTCATCAGTGGCAAACATAAAACACAGGTAATCTTCATTTTACTCACATGTTTCAATTAGCTGCGGAAACCCTTTGTGCAGCACTGTGAATATTTCATTTCCTTTCAGCTTAAGTATGAACTAGGACACACACTTAATATCTTGTTACATTTCTTTCAGAAATTTATAGGATTAAATACTAGAGCTGCCTGTACTAAGATAGTAAACTATCAGAACACCTGAGATCTTGCTCATTGTCTTCTCGGGCATCTATTCATGGTTTAGAGAGGCAGCATCTGTTTTTCTTCTCACTGTAAACACAAAGATCTACAAAGAGGAAACCCAAACATGTTTGTTCACAAAGAATTCACTTCTTTGGACATTTTTTAGCACATGTTTTATTTATTCATTTTGGTTTTGGTGGTATTGGGGATCAAACTCAGGACTTTGTGATTGCCAGGCAGGCAATTATGCCACTGAGCTATCTCCCCATCCCTGGCACATGTTTGTTTGTATATTTATTTATTCATTCATTTATTTATTTGCAGGGTCTCACTATGCAGCTCAGACTCGTAGTGATCCTCCTGCTTTGTGCCTCCCTAGTGCTGGAATTATATGCCCAGACTCCATCACCAGCTCAACATGCCCGGGAGCGGGGCCAGTGCAGCATGTGGTGCCAGGGTTTGACCTTATCTAAGCAAGCACTTAGTCTACTGAGCTATATTGCCGGAACTTTATTTATTTTATTGTATTTTTTAAAAATGTATTTAGTATAGGGTCTGCAGGGTCTCACCACACAGATCAGACTCATATTGATCCTCCTGTTTTCAGCCTCCCAAACTCTGGGAATTATAGGCACATGCCATCACAGCCAGTCTGTCACCATCTCAGCGCCCCAGGGGTGGGGCTGGCAGGGCACACCAGGGATTGAACCTTAGCCCCTGAGCCTGCCTAAGCAGTCACTTCAGTCCGCTGAGTTATCTGGCCTGTCACATGTTTTTGGGGAGGTTTATTTTTTGTTTTTGGTGCTGGGGACCAAACCCAGGGCTTTCAGCTTGCTAGGCAAGCACTCTACCACTGACCCCAATCCCCAGCCCCTGCCTGGCACATATTTTAGATAGTGTTTTGTTTTTTCTGGTAGTGGGATCGAACTCGGGACCTTGCGCTTGCTAGGCAGGCGCTCGTGCCTCTGAGCTATCTCCCAGCCCCTGGCACATATTTTAAATGCAAATTTCTTGTCCACTTTTTTTCATCCTTAGCCTGTATAGTCAATGCAGACATTATTTGACTTTTTCTAAGTTGACATGCAAGAGATTTACAATCTTCTAAAAATCTTCTAAAAAGATATCCTATTTCTATAACAAAAAACGTATACCAAGTTTAGGTTCTGTAGTGGACAATTTGAGAACACATGGGCTATAGGTTGTTTTGTTCCCTGAGCTTTGCAAATATGAATGATTTTTATAAATATGCTATTTTTCTTCGGTTTTACATTTTCTCTGGAACTAATAGAAAAAACACAATCAAGGTTTGTGTTACATTCAGAGCAAATAAATGTCTCAGCTGAATTGGTTTTGTGTTAACTGAACTGATGAAAATAACTGGTTATGTCAAGCAGTTAAATTAACCAACTTGTTAAATTAGTTATACAATTTCTAGCATCACACAAATGTAAGTGTAAGAAAATTTTATTGAGACTTTGTACCAACCTTAACATGTCCCTTAGAAATTTGCATATGAGCAAGGCTAAATAATTACAATTTTGTGGACAGTTGCCAATATGGCATCTCGAACAGTGAGCAGTAAGAATTGGCTCAGACTACCTCCAGCCCTTGCAGCTGTAAAGTCCACTGTAACGGAGAGCAGAAGTTGCCACCCTCTTTTGCTGTCATTATGAAGATGTAATTCTGTTATAATTATTTAATCCCAAAGGCATTATTACACCTGTTCAGCGTGTTCTACCACTCACTAAAATGATGTACAACTTTGTAGTGATACATTTCAGAGTGATTTTTTTATTAAAGTTTCTTTAGAAGTATCATGGCTGGAGAGTGATGAATTTAAACATTTGGAGAAACTGCGCAATCACATAAGAATTGTGTTGTTCTAAGGTTTGCTTTCGTTTGCCTGAACTGTGCCTAGTCTTAAGACATGATTAATTTTTTGAATCACTTAAATTGCACAGATAAGATTAAAGGATAACAGATTCATAGAATGTTAGCACTGGAAGGGACCTTAGAGAACATCCAGTTCAGTGACTCCAAACTTGGCATGAATTGAGAATTAATGATACAGCTTGTTAAAACAGATCTATGGGCCAGGACAGAGGCTCTGGTCCAATGGTTAAGTGGGACCTGGGCATTTGCATTTCTCGCAAGTTTTTAGGAGGTGCTGAAAACTTGGGCTGCTGCCCAAGGACTGTACTTTGAGAACCACTGACCTCATTCATTTTACAAATAAGGAGGCCAAGGGCCAAAGAGGGAAATTTGTTGAGGGCAAGAAAGCGAAAAAAGGCCTGTAACCTGTGCCCATACCCCACTGAGACTAGGCTTGTATAGGTGAATCAACCATCCGTGCACGGATGGTCAGCAGTCATGATCACTGGCATATCATGGGGGGCTGGCAACAGCAAGCACCCTGGGGCCCATCATGAGAAAATAGGCACCAGACACACATAAAGCAAAAGAACTAGAAACCTGAAGTCAGATACTGTGTGAAGTTACAAGAAAGCAAGTGATGCCCATCAAGGATGGTCTCATGAGCATCTTGGCTAGAATAATTACTACCCCCAGAACCTGTCCTTCCTCATTTCAGGAAGTGACTTGCATTCACCTAGGGGCTCTAGACCAGCCCTGGGAACCCAAAAGTCATCCTGTTTCTTCTTCCTCTACTTCCCACATCTAATCCACCAGAGACCCTGTCATTTCCCTCTAAAATAAATCCCAAGTCCTTTCACTTCCCTATGTTCCAAAACCTCCACACGTAGCCACTCCAGTCTCTCCAGATTATTTGCAGTGGTTTTCTAACTGATCTCTCTGCTTCTGTTTGCCCCTCTAGCATTCACCCTGCTCTAGGGGTTCTTTAAAAACAAAGTCATCATGTTAAAAACCTCCAGTGGCTTTCTGTTGCATTTGCAATAATATCTGAATTCCTCACTATGGCCAATGGATGCTTCAGGATCTAGGCTCTGCCTTATGTGTCTGATTTCAATTCCTGTTGCTCCTACCTTAGTCACCAACTGTAGCCCAGGATTTCTCTCTGTTCTTAGAGCACAACAAGAGCACCCCAAGAGCATTCCTAGACAAGCCTTTGCCCTGACAGTGTCCGCTGCTTGGAATGTTCCATCCTGATCCTCATCAGCTCACCCTTGTGATCTAGAGCAGTCACAGATTAAAGGTCACCTAGTCATAGGTCTCTTCTTCTTCCTTTTTGTATTTTTTGGGTGGAAGGGTCTACAGGGTGTTCAGGGTCTCACTACTAGATCAAACTCCTAGTAATCTGCCTGTTTACAGCCTCCCAAGAGCTGGGATTACAGGGGCACACAACCACACCCAGTCTCAATTGGAATCTCAGCGTGCCCCAGGGGCAGGGCTGGCACAGCAGGCCCGGGGATGGAACCCCCAAGCCCCTGCTCCTGTTTGCAGGCTCTTTAATCCACTGAGCTATTTGGCTGGCCCTCATAGGCCCCTTCTTGACAACCCACTCTCTGTTAACTCAATCTATTTAATTTTCCTTCAGGCTTTCATAACATTGGAAATAATTTTTTGTTTGTTTCCTTTCATTGTTTATTCTCTTCTAGGAAATATGAGTACAGCATCATGAGGTCAGCATCAGCATTGTCTGGTTCACTGTCAGAGCCCTAGGGTCAAAACAGTGCCTGACACATAGTCAAATTTCTTTCTTTTACTTTTTCTTTCCAAATTTCTTGATTAGGGGCTAGGGAAATAGCTCAGCGGCAGTCTAAGTGGCTGCCTGACAAGCAGGGTTCCATCCCCAGTACTGCATGCTGTGCTGGCCCCAGAACCCCAGGTGTGCCATGTCGGACACCAAAATGTGGCGTGATGGCACGTGTCTGTAATCCCAGCACTGGGGAGGCTGAGATAGGAGGATCACTTCAAGTGTGAGTTGCGTAGTGAGATCCTGTACCAAATAAATAAATAAATAAATAAATAAATAAATGTTTTTTTAAAATATTCTTTAATAAATTCTTGAACGAACAACAGGACTATAGACATAGGGGTGGGACTTGCTTCCTGAAGACTCCACAGAGAAGAGGAAGAAAGCAAAACCTTAGATTTAGTGGACAAAATGTGAATGGATGTGGCATGGACCTCAGAAAGACAGAAGCCTTGGGAGCAAGACTGGAGCCTGGATTCAAAGCTGGCCTTATAACCTGTAGAACGAAGCACTGAAGTAAGAAGCTCTATTTGCAGCAAACGGAGTCACTGGAAGCCACATTTATTTGTTTCTTTCAGCTATTTTAGCTTGACTTGTGTCTTTGTCACTTTCCTGTCACTGGGACAAAATACCCAATACTCACAACTTAACGGAGGAAGGTTTATTTTTACTCATGGTTTCAGTTCCTGGTTGGCTGGCTTAAGGCAGGAAAGTCACAGTGAAATAGCCTGCGTAGAGAACATCTGTTCAGTCTAGGGCAGCCAGGAACAGAGAGAGACATGAAGAACTGGAGACACGAATGCGCCTCCTGGGACACTCCCCAATAGCACATGCGGCTACCAAACTCCCCCAAGGACGAAGCCACTGCTGAGACCAGCACCCAGGGTCAGTCAGCTTCCAAACCAGGGAGTTAGCTCAGTAAAGTAAGTGCTTGCCTAGAAAGCACAAGGGCCTGAGTTCAATCCCCGGTTCCGCAAAAAAACAAAAACAAAAAAACTTGAGACTTTGTGAGACGTTTTAGATTTGTACTATCACAACAGGATTATATTTCTTCTTACTGACATTTAGAAATGTAAATTATCTCTGCTTATTGTTGCTAGAGATGAAGAAGTGAAAAGAACTGAGAGAGAACTGGGGAGTAAGGAAAATTTATTTTAAAACCCATTAAACATAAAGAATTCTTATTAATAGATTATTCATTCATTTCTTATTAACAATACAATAAGTTCTCAAACCCAGTATTTATTCATGAACTAACTTTAGGGGTTCTTTAGTAGTTAAGTGTTCTGGTACATTTTAGGTACACACAATGATCACATTCATTGCAAGGAATTTGTACCTGTGCATGACAGAACTTGATTCTCTTTTTTTCCCATTTCCCTTCCCTCCCTTCAGCCCTTCTTCTCCTTATTCACAAATGCTTTGTTTCCATTTTATCCTTCTTTTCTCATCACTTACCCCTTTTCTCCCCTCCTTCCTCTCTAGTTCCCCTTCAAATTTGAATATTTTCTCCCTATTTCACAAAGTCAAGAACATGTTTTCAAATGTGTATTTATAATAATACATTATAAGAAAGCAGATTTCTAAGTAAAATCTGTTTGTTGCTGGTGGTTGCCATCTTGATCATCTTGTCCTTTTCCAGTTTTTCTGGCATTATCAGATAGTAGCATCCTATTCTCCGAATCTTATCTCCAAAATTTCCTCCATAACATCAGAGTCTACATCAGTGTCTTGGGACTTTTTTAATCCTTAGACAGTCTAATCAAGATTTTCAGGGTCCTTGTAGATAAAAGCATTCTTTTGTTCAGGCGTCAGTTAAGACCCAGCAAAGTAAAAATTTGATGGAAGCCACTAGCCAGAACGTTTTGGCTTGACGTAGGTGTTCAAGGAAAGTAAAGATAGATCACTTTATTACCATTTCCAGGACTACAGAGCCTGTCTGGGGAGGAGATGCAGTTACCAGTATCATCCCTCAAATATCTCATCAGATGATCTCTAGTACCACATTTGGAGTCAGTTGCCATCTGAGATGCCACTGCCCAGGGGTAGATACACACACACACACACACACACACACACACACACACACACACGAACTATGGCAAAGACTTTCGGAATAGAGACAAGAACTGAATCCAAAAGCAAATGACAAAAACCAAAGCCAATTCCATGAAGTAAAATCATACTTTTGGTTCTAATGATACTTTACATGTTCTCTGAAGTTATAATGAGATAATTCATAGCTAATGCCCCATAATTAAAAGTCTGCTTTGGTTACATACATGAAAGACAATCTAAAACTCCACTGGTCAGGTATTTTAACAAAAAAACTAGAGTTCCCTTAGTTCTCATGAAGGAAATTAACTTTTTTTCATGTTAGAAATCCTAAATGTTTAAGGTTTCTGTATGATTGGGGCCTTCATATAAATGAAATACAGCTCAACTTGACTGACCTGGCTATTTTATGCAGCCTTGTTTTTGAGCATTTCAATGCTTGTGACCAATGGGCCAGAGATGTAAAAGGAGAAATAGGAGGAAAAGGCAGTGAAGCCTAAAATTTCCTTTTAGTTTAACATGAAGAATATTGGCAATAATTTACCACCTTTCTGGTTATACGTGGACCTTTGTAGGAATGTGTCTGCATCCCTGTAAAATGATGGTGAAATTCCAGGGGGAGAAGTATGGTGCCCCTGTGTGACTGGGGATTAGGAGAAAGAGAAACTGACTGGTGGAGTAAATGGTGGCTTCACCTGGCTTCTTGTGGGCATTTGAGAAAATGTGACTTAGTCATCCCTCATTTGCTTTTGGGGGACTTCACTGTGGGTATATGAAGTCTGTTGATACCTCTCTGCGTGAATTAGGAGGAAAGGACCTTTCTCTAAGGAAGGAATTTGTCACTGGGATTTCGCCTGTCTTTTGGGAGAATTCCTGAACATTCTAAAATCATTTGTGAAATTCCCGTGAATGTGAATACAGGTGTGCATTTAAGGGAGGGGCAGGTGTGAAACTTTCACTAGATCCACAAAGGAATCCACAAAACCTGTAGGTGAATCTCAACCACCCCTCTGGGGTATAAAAGTTTGTCACAGTGAGTGGGTGCCAGGGTCAGAAGGATTAGGGCACCCAGAGTCACACAAAGGCACTGTAGGGGGCTGGGTCAGGTGGGTGGCTTCCTCAGGGTGGGAAAACTGATGGCAGTGAGTTCTGACAGCAGCAAAGATTGGCGAAAATTGCCCATGGGCTGCATCCCTTCCTCCTCAGCAGTTATCCAGAGGCCAGGTAGGAGATCCAGGCTTCTGTTCATTGCACAAAGATGGAAAGAGGAAAGACCTATCTGGCCGCCAGAAAGACCAACAGAAGTAGATCGTTCAATTAACCTTCCCGGACAGAGTGGGGCAGCCAGGCAAGGCAGCAGGTAGCATTTTGGGTCTAGTCCTTATTTTGCCCTTGGGAAGCATATCAGCAAACAGATACAAACCAGCTGCCTCCCAACATGAGGACAGTTGTCACTGTGCGCACTCCAAATGAAAGATGGAGGGGACACCAGGCTGCCTTCACAATCACACAAGCTACTCATGATGATATTACTGCAAATCCTTTTTTAATTTCAGCAGATATTTACAGAACATGTATTACTGAAGTTGCCTTTCCCAGCTCTTGCAACAGGAAGATGAAAAAAGACATCCTTACTCTTGAATAGGAATTTGGGCTACAGAATTCCAAGAAAATATGCAATACAGAGGCATCTTGCTTTAGTAGCTGGGGTCCTCAGGAAACTGTGTTTAAAGTTATACATCAAAGAATGTGTCAGATCCAATGAAGAACGAGGATTTTTAAGGAAGTTTGAGGCTTTCTATGGTAAGAAAGAAATGATTATTTTTTGTAATGCTAACAATGGCATCCTTTTGTCTATATAGACTCTCATAGCTGTGCTTTTCTAATCTTAAATATGGGTGGGCCCATACCCTAATGTGTGCATATATATGCATATATTCATCACTATGGCCTTAGAATTAATTTTCATGTAATTTAAGGACCTGCACTTTCTACTTTGTGAATCTTTCTGTCCTGTAAAGGAAACGAGTTCACTCTACTACACACTATCAAGCAGACAGGTAATCAATCAGTGATCACACATATCAGTTCCAGCTGAGCTCCCGTCTATTGCTAAGATGGTTACAATAACCTCTAACTGTACCATGTAAGTAGAAATGGCCTCTTAGGCATCAGTACACCAAAGGTTCTGACAAGGAGGATCAACTCTGCCACCAGCAGTAGCATTCTTCTCTTTTTTTCTTCAAATGTGTCTTTGTCAGCAGTATTTTTAAACGTGGGCCCTATCTTGTACTGTATTTTATTGCTAAAAGCATTTTTATTCTCCAGTTTCACAGATGAAAAGCAATTTTAAAATGTCATGATGGGGAGTAATTTTTCAAGGTTTTCAGGACAGGACATAAAATTAAATTAAAAATATCCAAAATAAAGCTTTGGTCATCAAGAATAGGCCTTTAGTATGTGTCCTAGAACATTTGGGCAAAACTCTTCTCTTACCAAGCTGATTGAGGAAATGTTTTCAGCCCCCACAGAAAATGTGTGAACTCCTACACACCGGCCTTTGTTTAAATATGTCCTTGCTGGCTTTCCTCATCTTGCCTTTTGAGCAAGTCTCATACGAGAAACTTATTTGTTTAGGAATAATGTCTTTCAAAATGCTGCAGACAAGGGCTCCAAAGGTTTCCCCCATACATCTTGTCATGTGGTACCTGGAATACTGTCTCACAGAAGGTAACCCTCAAGAGCTGACAGCCATTAACAACCGTTAGGTTTTAGGGTAGATTTAACCCCAAAAGAAAGCAGAGAGACCCTTCTCTTTTACAGTGAGAAAATGGATAATTCAGGTATTATATTTACTGAGATTTTGGAGTAGAAAATGTTATTATCAAAGTCATGCTCCTCAAGAGCACTTTTTTAAAATGTTAAGAATGGCTTCCTTTTGTTTATATAGACTCTCATAGCTGTGCTTTTAATCTTAAATATGGGTGGGTACATACCCTAATGTGTATATATATATATATATATATGCATAGAGATTTATCACTATGGTGTGTGTGTGTGTGTGTGTGTGTGTGTGTGTGTAGCTGTGTTAGAACTGCTCCTCTGTGACAAAAATGTCTGAGATACACAACTTAAAAGAAGGCTCACTGTGTTGGAGGTTTCAGTGCATGGTCCCTTGATCCTATCACTTAAGGCTTGTGTTGTGATAAATGCCACATCATAGCACATCAGGCAGTGAGGCCAAGGAAGGAACTGTGGCCTCAACGTCCCCTTCCAGGTCACACGCCAGTGACTCAACTTCTCCTACTATGCCCCACTGCCCAGCTCCCACCTCCCAGTAGACCATCAGCTGTGGCCCAACCTTTGATATGTGAGCTGTTGGGGAAACACTTCAGATCCAGATACTAAGTGAGACTTGCACATTTTTAAAACCAAGTACTTCACATATATTTTTTCTGATTTTCTTCTATAGTGAATAGAAGAGGAAATAAAGCAGAAAGCAGAATTCCTTCCTTGGAGAATAAGGAGGCCAAATACTCAAGAAAGGTAGAATCCATGCTTGGTTTCTGACTGGTTATAGTCTCTTAAGCTGTTACTTTCTAAGCTTTATCTGTGAATAGCAGTACAATAATAGGAGTGCCTAGATCTCAAGGCTGCTCAGAGAGCAAATGAGAAAATCAAGTTTAGGGTATGCCTAATATATAGCAAATCTTCATTGTACATTTTGATTTAGGGTAAGTTTGAGATAACATAACCCCATGTAACAGCAGATAAAAATTAGCTTCAAAAGAGAATTTGAAAGCTTCAAGAGACATCAATAAAAGATGAAGAGTGAGCCAGAGGAAAAAAGTGTTATTTAAGCCAAAGTAGGAGACAAGGGTGTTGGCAGGTCACCAGGAGTGGCTGGGACAGATGAAGCCCTCATTTGTTTGCTCAGGACCCTGCTTCAGTAGCTCAGGGAGGAGATGACAAAGGCTTGACCCAGAGGAGTGGTTGTGAATATGTAGAGAAAAAGGCTGGCGTCACCAACAGTTATGAGAAAGAACAAAATGTTCTTTAAAACAAAGGATTTTCTCCCATAATTTGGAGGATAAATCATCAGACGCCAGGCATGGCAGCACATACCTATGACCCCAGTACTTGGGCAACTGGGCCAGGAGGATTGCTGCGAGTTGGAGGCTGGCTTGGGCTACATAGTGAGATTCTGTCTCAAAAAGAAAAAATGAAACTGTCAAAATATGTGGAATGAGACAAACATGGATATTTTATTCTTCCCAAAGTATACTCTGGTGTCTCTTCAGATCATATAAATCTTTCGCCTTTTACCAAAGTAAGCCGGGCAACATAAAGCAATAAATTCCCAGGTAACAGTTATTTTTGACAAGGAGCAGGAGAAATAGAGGGTTAAAGAAGGAAAGTGACTTCATACAAAGACAGGTATCATGTAAGCAGGGGAGTTAGATCAGAGCTTCCCAGCAGTCAACGCAAAAAGAAAAACTCGATCAGCCATATGGAGATTAAGCAGCAACATACCTCTTCTTATGTCTGCATTCTAAGCTAGCTACCTTGTAGTTTAAGGGGCAAAAACTTAAGTTCAGGCTCCTTGTTGAACAAAGTCTGGTGGGCTCCAGCATACTAACCAGTCCCTGACAGTTTTTGCTAAAACACACACACATTCCTACTGATCCATAAATCCTCGGGCACGTTCCCTGTTTAGTCCTAGAAACTAAGCTAGCCTTAGGGAGTTGTGGTCCTTCTCGCCTTCCGCTTTTGGAGGCGGGGGTAGTTCCATCCAATGGGAAGAGACAGCGGGGAGGGTGCAGATCCCTGCTTGTGGGGTGGAGGCGTGGACTCAGGCTTTGCGGCCAGGGCTGAGGGGTCTCAGCCGCCTAGAGCCTGCGGCCCCGCGTCCTCTGAGTCCCCGGGGAGATCCAAGCCTCCTTTGAAGGAATAGCACCAGTTTTTTCGGGCAGAAGCTGCGCCCTTGAGGGGAGTGGGGGCGGGCAGGACAGAGGGAGAGAGGCGAGAAGGGGAGAGAGCAGGAGACAAGGCTAAGGACAAAGGCGGCTTTTGTCCTCACACCTCGGCCCGCGTGGGGGAGGGGCCGGGCTGCGCCGCCCTGACCGGCTTGGCTGGGAAATCTAATTTGAGAGAATAGGTAAATAAAAT
>NW_004524814.1:371126-391126 GCF_000260255.1 Octodon degus
GCCGAGCAATTAGCAAGGCGCAGGCGCCCGCTGGCTCAGAGGGGGTCGGGAAGGGCGAGTGGGGAGGCCGGGCTGGGAGGGCAAAGGGCCTTTTCTCTCGCAGCCTGGGGTCTGCAGGCCCGGGCGAGGCGAGGTCAGCGCTGGTGTGCGGCCCCTGCGGCACCGCGCCCAGTTAGGAACAATGCGGCTCTACTCGCTCTTTGAGCCAGAGCAGGTAGCAATTGGATCCCCACCCGGGCTCCAGCTCGCATCCGCCAGCGCGCACATTGTTTCCCTGCAGCGTGGCCCGACAAGATCATGTTGAACATCAGAACACAGCCCACTCAGCGCCTGGCAGCATCTCTGCCAACAGGCCTCAAGTGCTAAAGGCGGAGATTTCCAAGGAAGCCCTCCGGGTCTCTCAGCTTGGTACCCCATTTTCTCTTCTCGTCCACCTCCCCAGTTCCTAACTCGCAGACAGCCAGCACCCAGCGCAGCACCAGTGGGCGATCTGGGTTTCCCAACGCCCGGGTGAGGCTGCGCACGCCCTGGATGTTTACCGCAAGAGTGTGCTCAGGCGCTCTGCCCGGCAGTGCTAGCGTCTGTGTGCGGGTCCTGTCGGACGCAGGGTGGAATTACATGCATTTGTGCAGGTTCCAGCGCCACTTTGCAGCCGGGTCGTTGCTCTGAGCCCGGATGATGGGCCCGGATAAAAAGCCCCCTTCAGGAGCTTCGGGGCTACTTGTGCTGCCTCTCCTTTCGGTTCCAGGTGGCGAGCCCAGCCCTGTCCCCTGCCCAGTCTCCCTTCAAAACAACCAAACAGTTCACAAACCCTTATTTATTTGTTTGTCTGTAGTTATTGCCCATGTTATTAATTGCACCCAGGCCTTCCTGCTCTTTGAGAGAGCAGCGGTATAAATTGGCTCTAATAAATATTAGCCGCTAGATTAGGCGAGGTGAAGCTGGCACCGCGCTCTATTTTCGACCTGTAGCCTCTGCGAAGCCGCCAGTTCTGCGCCAGATTAGCCCCATCCATCCAGTGTCAATGGTTGTCTTGTTGAGAAAATCAGTGAGTAAACAGGGCTGACAGAGAGGGGGCCCAGCTGATTACTCATACAAATAGACTGCAAACTCCTCCAGGAGAAGCTGTTTCCAGAGATGTTTCTCGAATTGACAAGCCTGCTTCTCCCAGGATCCTGTGTCCTGCTGTTCCCACTTTGTCCTCCATCAATCACACAATTGTGTCCGGGATGTTTTATAGAGTCACTTAATATCCCTGCCTTCATCTCTATTCACTTAGAGAATCATCTGCCATCAGGGCTAAAGGCTTTCTGCAGGATGGGACCGAGACACACCCGGACAACAATAGCTCTGGTGGAGGCAGGACCCAGAGCCCTTTCTGATGCTAATACAACAGCCCCGGGATGTTCCAGTGCAGGGCAGCCTCTATTGAAGCTGGCCACTAGGCCTTTGTCCACTACATTAATTACCCCCTGGGCTAGTCCATGATAGGGGTGTGGAGGCCACAGTAAGTTTTCTTTAAAAATTATTTCTTTGCCCCCAAAATGGTTTTAGGACCTGAAAATTGGTTTTGACAAAAGTCCTGCATAAGTGCCCCCCCACACACACACAGATTTTCAGGCTCTGATGTAGAGGGTTTTTTGGGGGCCTTTATTTACTTCCTCCTGTTATTTGCAGAGCTTCCTACTCTTGTCCTCCTTCCTGTACCCTCAGCCTCCAGCCAACCTGTCCCACCTGATAGAGACAGATTAAGGGAAATTTAGTTCTAGACCACCTGAGCAGCATCTTTTCCTGAGAATTTCCACAGGAAGAGGCCATCTGGATACAAAATCACATTTTACGGGAGAATTTTAAAGACAGAAGAAAGAATTACAAGGTATCACTCTTTAAGTGGCTCATCTACAAATTAGATTGCTACACAATTAATCAGAAAGTTAATTAATGAGCAAGTTACTAATTAGGACATTTAAAACCAGCATATTTATAGTGTCTTAGTTTTTAAAAAGCCCCTGTAGTTAATTGGCTCACACACTGATCTCATAACTGGTAGTGGAGGTTAAAATACTACAGATGTATTATTTATTATGTATAAGTTCTAATTATGTCACCACTGCATTCCATAGTCCATAACTGACAGGATTTTACAGCTACTTGGAAAGGGTGCCATTAGAAAATGTAGTCTGAGCAGTATCTGAAAAACACTAGGTACATCTGCAGGACTTTGAGTAGCGCTTCAGTTATGCTTTTTCCTGGGCATTAGGTTTTCGGAATGGTCTTTGGGAGTTTCGGCGTGTAGAGCCTCCTTTCTGAAACCTATATAAGCCTCAAAGGTTTAGGATTTACACTGGAGAATTTGCTTTGGGCTAAATCTTCAGGAACAAAATTAGGAATTTGAACTCCTGATGTTTTTCCTTCACTAAAGTGAAGACCCCAAATTAGGGTTTTAGGTGTAGTTTAAAGTTCAGTAAATCACATTTCCTATAGTGATATTAAGCCATGGTTTTCCAGTAAGAATTTCTAAAACATTTTACAAAGGACAAATGCCAAGTTAATTTCACTTAAAACAAGGGCATGTCCAGGTGAAATGAACATTTCTTTGTTTATTGTATTTCCTACCTGACTATTCCCTGTGGCATAGTTAAGGGTCTCTAAGTCCAGGTACTTACCCTGTGGCATAGTTAAGGGTCTCTAAGTCCAGTCCTGAGGGGTTAGGGAAAGAAGTCAGGTTTTGAGGCTGCCTAAGCCCCAAGGACAACATGCCAGGGTCTCCCTACCCTATTCCACGTCAGTGAAAGCCCAGACCAGCAGGCCTCTCCCTGAAGCCTGCCCTGGCTGACCAGTCATTCACTACCCAGCACTGACCCCTGGAGCACAGGAGCTGGTGCAGTGGAGACCTGCCCCAGAAAACTGCTTCCTCTGCAGACCCTGGGCCTTCCACATCCTCCTTGCCCTATCCCAACTCTCTCTTGTGGAGTGGGCACCACCAGTAGAGCTGCCTCTGGATGTTCTAGATCTTCCTAAGGGACAAGGGTAGGACCTTGAGACAGATGGATAGGGACCCAGATAAAGGCTCTGCAGAAGGAAGTCAACGGGCAGCTTTAATCTTCTGCCACAAGGGAAAGCGGCAACACACAAACACTCCACACCCAGGTTCCCCCAACAAGGAGAACACACATAGGTAGTTTTAATGAAAGAGGTTCCTGTACCACATTATTAGCAATAAATCTACACCATTCTTTGTTGGTTAAAATCATTATGATCATCATCGCTATCATTACTGAACTCATTATTCTTGTGTTACTATCAGAGTAGATTTATGATAACACCCACCATTACGCCTGAGTTAAAGAAGGTGTAAAGGTTTGATTAATAGCTGCTTTCATGTTTTAATACTCAACATTTCCTCACATTTTTTTCTAAATAGAGACCATGATAATTACAGGCGGTAATTACTGCTTTTGTTAGGAGTATGTAATTAACCACATATGCATTGTTCTTTTTTTGGTGGGGAAAAAAAAAGAAAGAAAAAACGCGCGGATTTGCAAGCAGGGTCACACGTCCAGGGTTGGCAAACGAAGATGAGTGCGGCCGCACTGCCTGGTCTACTCTTGCTCAGACACTCGAGAATTTGTTCTGCATGAACCCAAGCGAAGCTGGAAATGAACTATCCGAAAGGTTCGTGGTAGGGGTGGTGCGCCTGGAGCCTGCAGGTGGCTGGGATCCTCGCTTCTCCAGGGTAGATCTCCCCAGCCTTAAGTCCTGGGTCCCCCGGGCCAAGCCTAGGACAAGGAGACAAACGTCGTTGCTTGCTGGTGTAAAAACACTGGGCTCTTTCTAGCGCCCCCCTCCCCGCCCGCTCAGCAAACCTCCGCCACACCACTGGCCCGGCATCCGTCCTCCTTCCGCGCGGAATCAGCCTGAGGCTGCCGGGCCTCGGGCTCCCAGACTAGCTGTCCCTGAAAGGTTACTCGCCGCCTTGCCTCGCTTTGTCTTCCCCGTGCCCTTTCCTGGCAAAAATGGAGACATCACATCCTTGCCCAGCCCGGCTCAGTATTTATGAAGGTTTTCTGACAAATAGGCAGGCTGGCCACGCATGGGTGACTGCCTTCATTCCGCACTTGGCTTGTTTACATAGGACCAGCACCATTTCCACGGATTAAACAAATCACAGGGAGAAGGAGACATTTATAACCCGCCAAGCAGGCCACAAGGCAGTTGGGGGAAAACGTGCTAGAGAGTCTGTGTGCATCGGTGTAAGGGAAAACGAATGCCCTGTCGGCAAGCTGACCTTCGGGACGGGGGGACCCGGCGACGCGCGGGTTTGTCCCTAGCGCCGGCTGGCGAGCATAGAGGGGCGTGGATTCGCGTGTCGGGGTCCCTGGGATGCCGGGTGGAGGCCAATTACATTACCCCGGGTTGGACCTTCCCGAGGACAGACACAAAGGCCAGGGCGCGAGGGCGCGCATCCCCCACGCTGAGCGAGTCCCGAGCGCTTGTGCCAGGGCGGACGCGGGAGCGCCCGGGCCTCGGGCTCTCGCCCAGCAGTCACCCCCTGAGGGTATCCGGGGGACCCCACACGCCGGGGCGGCGGCCTGCGCTCCCCAGCCTCTCAGTCTTGCACGCACCCGGAGGCACGCAGCTCGCTCAGGCCTGCGCGTGGCGCGGAAGCCTCGTTTGTGCGCGCGCGCGTGTCCGAGGGTGTGCAAGAGACTGCGTGTGCGTGCACGTGGGGTGCGCGGTGCGTGGGGTGCGGCGTGTGTGCAAGCGCGCGCTCGCGCACGCTCGTGTTCACACTCGCTGAAGTCAGCCCCGTCTAGGACGCGCCCTCGCGTCACCCGGAAGTGCTCGCCGACTCCTCACGGGCGAATAAACAAAGCCGGGACCGGCGCCCGCGGCTGGGGGCGGAAACTCGGCTCCGGCTCCCTGCGCCCCGCCGGCTCCGACAAAGGCACCGCCCGGGCCGCGGAGGAGGAAATTCCCTACAAAACACCAACGGTTCCGAGAAAAGGATCACAACAAAATATTGAATAAATTCCCTTTTAATTTATTTGATCATTCCACATTACGGGGCTATGAATTGCTCAAATTTGATAACAAGTACTCAATTCAACTCATTATGTAAGTTAAATTAGACTTCGATAAAATTTCAGTGGCGCGCAGTGGTTCCTCGAATGAAATGTAATTTGTGCAAGAATTTGTTGTATCTGTCACAAATATTTCCAATTAGCGACCGTAATTATTTGATAGTTTCTGCAATTATGGCTTAAACGGGTGAATTTGGGACTGTGGAGGACCCTAATTGGCCTAAATTTGATATTTTGCATATTTGCATAATGAGGAAATTGGTAGAAAATTGTGTTCATTCATTTGTGAAAAATCCTATGAATTTTATGAATTTGAAAGCTCTGTTTGTGCAGACTGTGACTTTGCCTGCTGATCCCTGAGGAGCCGACGCTGAACGCCTGAATGGGCAGCGCGCCAAGTCGGCTGCTCCAAGACGGGGTGAGGGGGCCCGAGGAGGAGAAGGAGGAAGAGGAGTAGGAGGAAGAGAGGGGCCCTGGAGGCCAAGCGCGGAGGCGGGACCACGGCGCATGCTCGAGAAGGGAAAGGCCGCGGGGATAGGGGGATGGAGGAGGGAGCCCCCAGCCGCAGTTCTGGGGGGCTTAGGCTGGTTGGGACTGGAATCGGGGAGTCGCGCGGGTTTTATACCCTTCGGTGGGAGAGGCTGCCCTGTAGCGTAGCTGCGCATGGACACACACACACACACACACACACACACACCCTGTCTCTCTGGCTTGCTCCCTGTGAGAAATGCACCGGCCTCCAGGTGGAAGGGGTAATCGTGGAGGGGTGAGGTCTGGAGATGATGGGAACTGTGCACTTGTTTAAGTTAAATTGCCGGAGCTTCTCCTCTCAGTAAAAATGTTTGATCTATGGCGCTGTCAATTTAAAGTGTTTAAAGAGAAGCAAAAGCATAGATTTTAAGCTGCTTTGCCCAGCACCCATTCATCATGCATCAGGGATTTTAAAGTTTCATGGTTGCTGTGGTTTAACATCTCAACTCTCTGACACAAGAATCAGAGATGGAGGAAATTGTTCTGCCGTCAGAGACTTAGAGCTAAAGGAAAAAGAGATCATGGCAAAAAATAAAATGCATGGAATACTCAGTTCATGCAAAGATGGAGTGGTCTATTTTGAGGGGGCAGAGTGTGTTTATAATTACAACAGAACTGAAAGCCACCTTTACCTGGAAATTACTGAACAATGCCACCAGTTCTTTTACAGGAAGCAGGTGGCAGATGCTGGGTCAAAAGAGAAACCAAACAAACACTCTATTTTATTTCCAATAAATAATGACTCCCCCAGAGTTGCGTTACAAAGATGCTGTGTTTTCATCATAAACCCATCAAAAAATGTCACCCTTTATGTTTTTTGAATGTAACATTTTAGATGTTCCTTAATTTCTATAGATCTTGAATACATAAACTCGACAAAAACAGACTGATAGTCAGGAACATGATATCTGGCTTTGCAGTTAAGTGCTCTGTAAAACTGCTCTATTAGTGAACATTACTTCTGCTGGGAAGGACTTTCTTATCTACATGGAAGTGGGTAATGTGAGTGTCTAACAGGCTATAAATGCTTAAGTGCTTTGTTTCACAGTGCATTTTTCAGTAAAGGTCAAAATAAATTCATCTTCCTTTAATGCAGTATTTATGTTTGTGCAAGACTCGGAATAAAATCACTATTAAAAATCCTTATGAAAGAACGAAAAGGAAAAGCCTTACCTTTGGTTCGGTTGTCTGTGGACTGAGAGGTAACATTTGAATACAGAAACAAATAGAAAATAACCAGTCAGTTACTGAAGCTCGAATTTGAACAATGCAAACATATTATTTTACTAGTAGGTAAGATGAATGAAATGGGTGCTTTTCACTTTTAATTTAAATATACTAGATGAGAGTAAAAAAAAATCCATAGGACCTTGGTTGTAGTGTTCAGAAAACGGTCATTAATATTCTTGTCCACTTCACAGGGTTTTGGTAAAAAACAAAAACAAACAAAAAAAAAACACTCAACACAAATATTAGTTATTAGGTCTCTATTGTATTCTTGTGGATGGTATCCTCCTTACTGTTACAACCACTGGCAGTGGTGTACTACTGTGGCATTGTTATTAAGCTAAGATGGAAAGCAGAACCTTGGGGCAAGGCGGAAAATTAGCCCAAACCTCCCTGGATTACAGCACGGGAAAAAGCAGGCCATCTACTTCTTTGTAGCTTGCACACATGATCAGTGGTCACCAGGAGTCGAGATATCTTCAGATACAAAGGATAATAGTTCATTCTCTTCCTCAATTAAGAACACATTGTGTTATATTTGAGGAATATAGATATTATTTATTTAACCTGATCAAAAATTCATGAAGCGCCGCTTATGTTCCGAAATTTAAGGCCACCTCCAATCCTTCAGGTGAATAAAGAACATAGAACATTAAGGATGCAGGATCAGCTTTGAATTTAGGACCAAGATACAGTATTAAATTTTGTGCCTTTTTATGGTTTCGCTCTAGAAAAATTAATCAAGCAAGATTTTAGTGCAAGTATAAAGATGTCAGTGTTATTGTACACACCAGTGATGGTAAAGCCTTAGAGATGAGTGGCAGGCTGCAACCCAGAACCCACATATTTATCAGAAAGTGCCAGCACCTCAATTAAACCTGGATACTAAGGTTTTAGCTTAGAAGAGAGTCAACTCCTACATTAACATCTTTGTCTTAGAAGAAAAACACAACAACACGTGTCATAGGTCTACCACTGCTCTATATCTATTACATCTTTTCCTTTATAGAAATATGCCTGTAGGTTTTTGGTTGTGCTTATTGTGAACATAATCCCTGGGCCAAAAGCTTTGTCATAATGGTTATGATCTCAAATGTTAACTGTTTTGTTGTTCACATAACCTAAAGCTCAGCAGTAAAAAAAAAATGTTTATGAAGTAAGGTACTGTGTCACATGCCTGGGAGACTGAAGCAGGAAAATTGTAAATTTAAGCACAACCTAGGCAATTTAGCAATTTAGAGAGACTCTGTCTGAAAAAAAAAAAAAAAAAAATAGAGGACTAGGGATGTAGCTCAGTGTGAAAGCCCTGAATTCAATCCTAGGTTGTAAAAACAACAACAGCAATGGATGTCTTATGAAAACTGGGATTGGAGGGAAGGAAAGAGAGGGAGAGGAAGAAACAAGGGAGGGAAAATCACTCAAGTTCCTTCAGATCAAAAACATGTTGCTGGGGGCCAGCGAGATAGCTCAGTGGTCTAAAGCACCTGATTAGGCAAGCTTGCAGGGACTGCAGTTCCATCCTGGTACCATGTGCTGCGCCAGTCCTGCCCCCAGGGTGGGCTGAGCCAGACCAAAAAACAAAACAAAAGAACCCCATGTTGCTACCATCCTACATAGATCAGAAGGAATTTGTAAGTTTAGGGCTAAAAATACAATGATTTTCCAAGTACTTGATTTAATTGTCTATAAAAAAGAGATTTCCAGTGGTTTATGAGAAGGCAGGAAGTTGTTGCCCTGCTATGGCCACCCCTTGGCCAGCATAGTCCTCAGTTCTGGGAAACAGTTGAATTCCTTGTGGTCTGCAGGCTTGGAGAGAGAGAACTACACCTCAGGTGAGCTGGAAGGTGGCAGGGAGCGCATCTTCATGGGAGCCCTTACTTTGGTTTCTCCCTCTGAACATTCTGAGTCGGGGCATTCTTGATTCACTGCCTTTCACATTTCTTCCTGGTTTTGAGTCAAATGTATGTTCAGAACAAGTAACCACATGATTAAAAAAATTTTTTTAAGTGCTGTAAATGATGAGATAACAAAATCTCCCAGCATGGTTCATCTACAGAAATTATTTTAGGATTTAATTTTAATAGATGACTATTCTTATTTTTTTTTTTTTTACTTTATTGCCTCTATCTCTGCCTGTCCTCTCCTACCATGAACCACTCTATCCAGGTCATCTATGTTTCTTGACTGAATATGGAAGCAGTCTCCTAAGTACCAGCTCTAGTCTTCTCCCAACCAGTCCATTCTGCTTGGAGTAGAGAAGTTAATCTTCCTAATGCCCTTCAGGGGTCAGGCTCCTTTCATACACTTAATATCCCCAAAGCTTACCCTTCCTAAAGGTGAAAGTCCAAACTCTATGGATTGATTTTTTTTTTTTTTTTTTGGTGGAACCAAGGATTGAACTCAGGCCCTTACACTTGCCAGGGAAGCGCTTATTCCACTGAGCCATCTCCCCGGCCCCTTATGGATTGGTTTTCAAATTTTTCAGTTATCTGGCTCCAGCCTCCACATCCAAACTTGCCTCCCAGGGCTCGCTCACAGAGTTCTGGGTCCCAGTGTGGTCGTTTCGAAATGCCTCTTGTCTACTTCAGCCTCATGTCTTGGTTTGCATGTTTCCTCCATGTTATTTGCGATCTAGCCAGCTAACCCCTCACTCTTCCACAAATTCACTCACTCCTTCCATTAAATAAGCATTATAGCATATGCCAGACACTGCACAAGTTGCTGTGGAGACAAAGATGAATAGACCAGACCCCAAGCTTTCCAGGAAGAGACACCATGTAGCAGGCAAATAACCACACCACGTACTCACTTCTGAGGCTGACGTGTAACATGCAGCAAGACTGCCCCAGGCCTGTCCTTGACATATATGCTAAATTCTCCTTCTTTTAAACCCATCCCACCAGTTGGAAGCCCAACCAACATTTCGTAGAACTGAGAGTTTCTTGATAAGAAAGGACAGTTCAGCTCTTTTTTTGTTCTTGTTCCTGTTCTTCTAGCACTGTGCAATGGCTCAAAGGCATCTATAGCTGGGTAAGTGAGTATTGCTGCTCTTGTATAACTGGCACTTCTACCCACAACAGTCAAACCTCCTTCTGCAGAGTGGAGGACCACAAGAGGAAAAAGCAGTGGCCTCTCATAAGTGTCCACTCTCATTTTCTTAGCTTATGACAGTGTGAGTGCCCTTAGAGGTGTGGCTAGGGCCATAAGTGAGAAAAGACTACTCATGGTGAGTCATCCCAAATGTTGTAGGTGGTATCATAAGGACCCAAATAATAGTAACTAAAGGGAGCTTAACTAATTGTCTCTCTCTCTTTTTTTAATGTATTTGGTACAGGGTCTTACTGCACAGCTCCGACTCCTAGTGATCCTCCTGTTTTCAGCCTCCTCAGCCCACGCCAAGTCTCAGTGGCTGGCTCAGTATGCCTGGGGGTGGAGCTTAATTCTTATTTTGAATTTTTAGTTATTTTATTCTAGTTATTCACCTTGACTGGGACCCCGTATCGCTATCCCATGCCCTTCCTCCACTGCTACAGTCTTCAAACAAAGTCTTTATCACAGGCCCAATCTGGCATCACATGCACCCATTCACATTGGTGGTGACAGATACTCACTGCATAAGAACATTGCAGGGCGCTGTTTTATTTCAGTCCAGAGCAGCAGTGTGCTTATGTAGAAGTACTTGCATGTTTTAGTAAGGCACAGCACAGTTATGAACAGGCATAGAATTAAAATATATTACTATGTTGAAAATATTGAAATTCCTGAACACGAGCCTTTTCATAAAAATTATTATCCATAATAGGAAGTATTAGAGCATTACTCATTCAGGATTGGAGTAGTTGCACAACAAATAGATGGGGTAAATCTCCATATAAATAATCTTAAACAGAGGAACCAGTAAATATACCTTTAAAATTTGTTGGGGCCAGGAAGATAGCTCAGTGGAATAAGTGTTTGCCTGGCAAGCAAAAAGGTCCTGAGTTCAACCCCTGGTACCACCAGAAAAAAAACAAATAAAATAAAATTTGTTAAATATTTAAAAAATCAAGAATATGAAATAAAATAGAATGAGAATGCTTTTTGAAAAACAAATACAAAGAAGAACCAAAGGACACTTGTTCTACATCAATAAGATTGTAGAATGGGTTAGGTTGTGAGGGTCCATGTGCCTGCCTAGTAAAGATGGGTAGGGAGTCCAGAGAGATAGCTCAGAGGCATAAGCACCTACCTGGTAAGCACGAGGACCTGAGTTTGATCCCTGGCCCCACATGCCATGTGGTCTGAGCCCAGACACCTGGGCACACCATCTCACTGCCAGATGATGGGGGTGCCCACCACGCGGCCCTGGAACTGGGCATGGTGGTGCACACCTGTAATCCCATCCCATGGGAGGCTGAGCCAGGAGAATCTCTGTGAGCTTGAGACCAGCCTGGGGGCTACAAAGGTGAACACAAGACCAGCCAGAACTGTTCAGTGAGACTCTGTCTTGAAAAACAAAAAAGATAGGTCTTAGACTACCAGGTATAAAAAATCAAATCTAAATTTCCTACTGAGGGAGGGCGAGGTGACCTCGGGCAGCCGTGACCATGGGCCGCGAGTTTGGGAATCTGTTGCGGATGCGGCATGTGATCACCTACAGCTTGTCGCCCTTTGAGCAGCGCGCCTTCCCGAACTACTTCAGCAAGGGCATCCCCAACGCGCTGCGCCGCACTCAGGGGTGCATTCTGCGCGTGGTGCCGCCATTTGTAGTGGTTTATCTTATCTACACATGGGGGACTCAAGAGTTTGAGAAATCCAAGAGGAAGAACCCAGCTACCTATGAGAATGACAAATGAGCATCCCCTCTGTGACAGTTCCTGCTTCTGAAAGACGCTTCTGTGGGAAAGGAGGATGTATTATTTCTTGAAGACAATAAAATTCTTATGGACTGCAAAAAAAATAAAAAAAATAAAAAAAAAATAAATTTCCTACTGAGGCTTCCAGGGCCACATAATGAATTAAACGTATGTTGTTTGTCTCAGGCCTTCACTGAAGACCCTCAGAAATGGTGGTAAGAAGGTACACCAAACAGACAGCAAGAAAAGAGATGACAGCCAAAAAAATGGCAGCAAACATTTGGAAGCTGGAATGCATAAAACCAAGAACCAAAACAGACTTGAGCTCTGCAGTGGGAAAAAGAATGAAGAACGAAGTAGTTCCCATCCCAGCACTCCAGAGAGGCTCCAGACCTAGAAGTTCCTTAGGCACCTGTAGAGGTAGACATGTGGGCAGGGACTGCAAACAAAGGGCTTCAGAGAGAAGTGGAGTCCTCAAGCCCTTACCCTCCAAAAGCAGATTAGAGAATTTTCCTTTGAGAGGAAAATTCCAGTTGGGGTAGGAGTGGGGCAGAATGTTAGAAACAAGGAGAATGAAGTGAAAATGT
The DNA here is from genome assembly GCF_000260255.1 of Octodon degus. Classification (NCBI taxonomy): domain Eukaryota; kingdom Metazoa; phylum Chordata; class Mammalia; order Rodentia; family Octodontidae; genus Octodon; species Octodon degus. Next base: position 383,391 of record NW_004524814.1, read on the forward strand.
CTATGTCAAATGGCGGGCCGCCAGTGTTCTTCCCGTCTGCCCTTAGAACACCGGCAACCTGTGTTTTTGCCTCTCACAAGGGATCTGGAGGATTTTTCTCTCATAACAGTTGCTACAGACATTAACCCTTAGAGGTCCCTTCAGAACAATAGTTGGATCCTGTACAGTGAAGCTCACTGGTCCAAAAGTCCCACTGTGCACACAGAACTCATCAGAATTGGTGCGTTTTGCTCATTCATGCTTTCTTTACTTTAGTGCTTCATTTTTAAATCTGATGAGAGGACCAAAGCCTGTCAGACATTTGAGGGAAGAGTCTAGTGGAAAGAGTAGGGATTGTGACAAACACACTGGGAATAGAACTCAGAGGAGAACAAACGGCAAACAAATTGAAACACCCTGAAGTCGTGAAACACAGCCAAAGGACATTAAAAAGAGAACATCTTAAGAATGAGAAAAATGGTGGGGATTTAAAGTACAATGGCGGGAGTAAATGTTTCAATAGACAGGAGGAAGGTAAAGTTGAGGAACTGTCTAAGGAAACAGATTTTAAGAAAAGAAATGGAAGAGGAGAAAATTAGAGTACTAGGCAAATAAGAATTTTAGTAGACACAGAGTAATTGAAGAGAAGAAAAATGATCAAATAAATGAACAAGAAACTTTCCTAAGCAGAAGGTCTTACTGTCCTGACAGGAACCTGGGTACTATGACTTGAAAGCAACATTCCAGCAACTGAAAGAGCTGAATCCCTGAGCGCAGTGAGGTCTGGGACAAACAACTGCTCATTGTCCCTGCAAGCCCTCAGAGAAATGTGACACTTTATACACTGACAAGGTGCCACATTGAAACATAATTTAAGCTAAAATAGATAAGAGTCAGGGCCAGCCAGATAGCTCAGCAGACTAAAGCATCTGCTTAGGCCAGTGTAAGGACCAGGGTCCCTGCCAGCTCCGCCCCCAGAATGCACTGAGAGAGTGACTGAGACTGGGTGTGGTGGCGCTCACCTATAATCCCAGCCCTTGGGAGACTGAAAACAGGAGGATCACTATGAGTCCGATCTGTGTCGTGAGACATTGTAGACCCTGAACTAAATACATACATACATACATACATACATACATACATACATACAATAGATAAGATCAAAGTTTTAGTGAGGAGGAAATATAGACCAAACATTGGGAAAAGGAAGCAAATACTAAGGATTTCCTAAAAGTAAAATCTAGTGTCTAGAACTGCAAGCAGGCTAGATGCCATCTCTCAGGTTTTCATCTGTGTTTCCCTCCCCTCCATCCATTGTTCTTTGGCTTGAGAAAGAGTATGAGATTCGAATGTTCTGATTCCAGAACACTACCAGCAGGGACCAGGGTGGGTTGTGGTTCCTAAGGCCTGGCTTTGAGCCTGGTTTCCCTTCATTTCTCTCAGTGAGTGTCCTTACATAGAAAATTAGCAATTGGCTAATTAGTTATAAATTAGCAGCCCAGAAATTCAATCTGGTCACATACATATTAGGCACACACAATGTGACACTTAAACATTTGAGATGGGTCTAGCTTTTCTTGAAACTTCAGAAGATCTGGTGACAGAGAACTCGCATTCCTTCTTGGCCAGCATGCATAGGCACTGATGAAGCCCTGTTTCTATGCACTTGTGTTTGTGAACCTTGGGTTAGATGGCTATTTAGGGCCCCTCCACTTCATTCATTCATTTGGGTGTTTGTCTATGTAATGGACTTTCTACATGCTACTGCTCTAGACAGAGGTGCACCAAGATGCCTGTGATGAATGTGTGAATCCATACAGAGGGCTGAAAAAACATTTCTAATGCTGCAGTAGTTGTTGAAAGACATCCCCCTGTGTGCTCAGGTCCCCGAGGACAGATCATTTCAATAGGAGGCATCAGGGGTCTTCACAGAAGCTGTTGATTTTTGAATTTTTTTTTTATTTATTTGTGTGTGTGTGTGTGTGTGTGTGTGTGTGTGTGTGTGGCCAGCTCAGCCCACCAGGGGGCAGGGCAGGCTGGCATGTGGTGCTGGGGGATTGATCTGCGGTCCCTGTGCTTTGCCAAGCTTGTTCTAAGTAGGTGCTTTAGACCACTGAGCCATCTCACCAGCCCCAAAGCTGTTGATTTTTGGAATGCACCAGGTGGACCATGAGAACAGCCCAGGTCCTGTGCCTGGACTGGCCCTGGATTCCCAGGGTGCTTCACGTTCCATCTGAAGACCCGGGGACACTGAGCCCTGGGGAAGGAAGCCAAGGATTAAAAGGTCATGAAATAGTCCTTCCAGGAGCGCCAGGAAAGAACATACTGAAATCAAAAGGTGAACCCTGAGGCGTGTCTATAAAAGGGAGTTGGAGAGGACTACCTGGAGCTGGCACGCTTGTGCATGGCTATAGTCCCCATGCTGGAGGTCACAAGTTCAAGACTCAGCAAGGGTCTGTCTGAAAAGGTGGTGGGAGAAATAGTTCAATTCGAAGACCTTGCAACCAACCCTCAGTACCACAAAAACCAAACCAAATCAAACAAAGAAATAAAGAAATAAAGGAGATAAAAGTAAAAGAAAGGAGGAAAATAAAGGAGAAAAAGAACTGCTGAGATTTAGGGGTGGGTTCGTGAAAATGAGGCCTTCCTTTGCATTGGATGCTTTCAAAGAGTAGGGGATACTTTTATGTATTTTTTTTTTTTTTTTTGGCAGAACCAGGGATTGAACTCAGGCCCTTGCACTTGCCAGGGAAGCGCCCATTCTACTGATCCATCTCCCCAGCCCCACTTTTAGGTATCTTAATAAAGGTTATCTAGAAGAGGAGAATGGCAAAACAAAAGCTGTAATTGGCAAGAAACCAGCAGCCACTCCTGCTATCCAGGGTAATGTTGGGTCATTTTCATGATTTGGATAATGCTCTTGTTTGTGTTCATTTGTGGCCAGCACATCATGTCCCTAGAGGGGCTTGTTTGGCACTGGCTCTGTGAAAGTGTTGACCTTCAACAGCAGAAAGCTTTGCCAGCAGTGGAAGTCAGCCCTTACTGGCAGGACCCCTTCACCGCAGGTGTTAGTGCCTTTGAGCGCCACAGAGCCTGGGAAGCCTTCTAGCAATTGCTTTTCAATTCTATCTGAATTAACATTTGCTTCAAGGACTTACCATCCAAGCTTGATAGATTGGGTTTAAAAGCTCTGTGTTGTTGCTCTTCCTGTAAAGTATTCTTGGTCTGTCCTAGGCCTGTTCTGGAAAGGTCTTCATGACCTGGGATCCCACAGCCAGACCTACCCAGACCTCATATCCTTATTTTCATGGACAGAGACAGACAGTTCCTCTGTGCATAAACCAGAGCTGCCCTTTTAGTATTAGCCCCCTTAAAAGCATTTTTTCATTGGAAACATGTTCACATTTAATATCACTGTATGAAACCAAGGCCCTTGGAGATGGAATGACTAACCAGCCTTCCTGTCACTAATTTCGTTTGTGTTCAGTCCATTTTCTCTGCCACCAGAATCACTGTCCTCAATCTCTTGTTTTATGTAGTCTCTGCCAGTTCCCTCCCTATCCTTCCTAGAGGCAGAGTAAACTTCTTATCACAACACCCAAGGTCCTCAACACCCAGCCCCAGCCCAGCCTCCCTCCTGAGACTCTCCTCTCCTTACACTACCCCCAGCCCACACACCCAGCATCTTCCCCAGCTGGAGACCAGCTCTTTCCTCTGCTTTACTGGGCTCAGCATCTATCTTTGAAGTGGTGTTAGGAACTGCTTTTTTCTCTTCCTAGACTTATTATACACATATCCAGGACAGCACATGTCTTATTGGGCTATAATGTTGATGTGTCTCATTTATGGAAGGAATTTTCCCAGTGCCTAGCAGGCAGCATGGCACAGAGAGCCTGAACCCAGAAAACTAAAGCCTGTAGTTAAAGGGCCTCTTTCCTTCTTCCTGCTACAATGCCACTACTTAGTACTTCCAGTAGCTGGACACCCCCAGGGGATTCCTTTGAACTTTCAATAGTTTGTTAGAAGCCCCACCCACCTGGTGCTGGAGATTGAACCCAAGGCTTTTTTTTGTCAGAACTGGAGATTGAACTAAGGCCCTTGTGCTTGCCAGGAAAACACTTATTCCACTGAGCCATCTCCCTAGCCCCAAACCCAGGGCTTCTTGCTTGCTAGGCCAGCACTCTTACCACTAATCCTCATACCACCCAACCCTAGAAAGTGCTTCCTTTTATCAGACATACATTCATCTCTCTACTAAATCTAGTTCATTTTGAGCTCTTGAAATTAACACGCATGCCCTTTCTGTTTTCACTTGTACTGGAGAATGCTTGGGTTTCCACTATCCTGGCCCTCCTTTTGGACACTCCAGTTTATTCACATTTGTTGTAGTCAGGATTTCTAAGGGAATATGTTTAATAAGAACACATACTTTATAGGAATATTTCTAATATTCACCCAAAAAAATCAAATGTGGGCTGGGGAGATAGCTCAATAGAATAAGTGCTTGCCTGGCAAGCGCAGCTTCCTGAGTTTAATCCCTGGTACTTTAAAAAAATAAAATAAAAATTCAAACGCAAAGTGTGTGGTAGATCCATCTATACTCTGGAGACCCAAAGAACCTAGCTGAGGGCCTGGATCCCATAGCAGTGTCCTGCACAAGTCCAGATGAAGACCTAGAGCCCATCATACAAGTCCATGTCAAGGAGCTGCACTGGGAAGGCCCAAAGGTTGGAGGTGGACACTAGAGAGCCTATGTCAGGAAAGTGAAAGATTTGTGACAGCTGGTTGGGGGATCTGAACTGAGGCAAGAAGCATTGCTCAAAGTAAGGACCAGGGCCGGCCAAATAGCTCAGTGGATTAAAGTGCCTGCAAGCAAAGGTAGGGGCCAGGGCTTCGATCCGCAGGTCTGCTGTGCCAGCCCTGCCCCCAGGGCTCACTGAGATGGAGATTGAGACTGTGTGTGGTGGTGCACATCTATAATCCCAGCTTTTGGAAGGCTGTAAACAAAAGAATCACTAGGAGTCCGATGTAGTAGTGAGACCCTGAACACCCTGTAGACCCTTCCCTAAAATACAATAAATAAACAAACAAACAAAAACTGGAGTGCCTTCATAAAGAACCACAGCCATCCTCAATGACAGAGAGGACTCAAGCTCCTCCAATGATAACAGCTGAGCTCATATCAGGAAAACCAACACAACAAACTTCTCCAGGAGAATTAACAGTGCATCTTTCCCTCTAGTTCTATTTTTATGCTGTTCACAATACTCAGGTAAGCCTTCCACGCCATTAGTTAACCTACCACAACATCTTTCAGAATATGAAGCCCAGAGCTGGATACAGTTTTTCAAGAGTGATCTGAGTAGCTCCAAGTAAAGGAGAACCATCAGCTCCCTCATTCCTGCCTAAGACATATTAGATTATTGGGCCCCATGACCGCAGAGTTTGTAGTCAATTCAAATGTTTAGTCTTTGGGGAATTTTTATCTGTTTTGTAAGTGCTGCAGCTAATTCATGCTTCTTTCATCTTAACTTGCACAATTGATTTTCTGGACCCAGGGGTAGAAGCTTGCGTTCATCCCAGTTACATTCCATCTTGCTATATTTAGCTCATTATCTTAGCCTTGGCAAGTCATTGCTGCATCCTAGTTCTCCCCAATAAGTATCACCTACAGTGCTGTAGGTCTCTCTTTTGCAGTACTGGGGATCAAACTTGGTACCTTACGCTTGCCAGGTAGGTGCTTAAGCCACTGAGCTATATCCCCTTCATCTGCAATGTTGATCATTCTCTTGATTCCAGCTTTCAAATTTATATCTACGCCTAACATCAGAGCCCTTATTCTATTCCTCTCTCCTTCCTTGATTTCTTCCTTCCTTTCTTTCTCTTTTACTCTTTCTTCCCCGTCTTGTTCCAAACAATTGCAAGTTGCCTAATCAATCTAAAACTATAAAACTAATACTATAAAACTCCTTCTGTGACAATAGGTACCCAAATAAGTTCCTTTTAGGATAATTATCCAACTGGGTAAGAATCCAACTAGTGGTCCTGGCAGTGTACCTATTAGTTCTCTTTTCTTTTTTGTTTTGCTACCAGAAATTGAACTCAGGACCTTGCTTTTGCCAAACTCAAGACTTTGTGCTTGCCATCCAGGTGCTATGCCACTGAACTATCTCCTTAGCCTCTAACCAGTGGCTTTCATGAGATTTACAGGACACAAGAAAAAGTAGGCCTTCCCTAATTCCAAATTTATTAGGCCTGTTTTGATGTGCTGTGTTTGATTTTGTGTCTTGTCCTAAAGAGCTAGGGGCCAATTTCCATTCCTAGGGGTTCAAGTCCATCCTTTTAGTACTCTATTTTAGAATCTCCTTTGGAATATACAAGGTCTACTTTCAGAACCCCTATGTCATTTATACATTTTGTGTCTTCCAAAACATGGAAAACATTGGTATCTGATGAATATCTATATGTACTAGCTCCACAGTGACATTCTCCTGCAGTTTTTGTTTTGTTTCTAAAAAGAAAGCCTAATAACAGCTGGAAACTCCATAAATTTACGCATTCATGTGGAGCCTCCAATCAAAACATTGATTATGCTCAGTGAAGAGCCTAAGCCCCCTATCCCTGCCTGGAGTTGAATTGACACGTTTCTTCTTCTTTCCATCCCTTCTGCTATAATGAGGAATTTTGAGAAGGTTACAGAGCACTAGGTTACAAGGCTAGTCTCTCTCAATGTTGGACATAGAGCTGAGAATTATAAATGATTTTAGTCCTCGAATTTAAATCAGCTTTTGCATCAGTGGAATATATTTTAGGATATTTAAAATCTGAGCCAGAAGATCCTAATATAACTAAAATCTATGCCAGCATATGAAATGATTAGAAAAGAATTACTCAGAAGACTTAACCCCCTTTCCCTCTCCCATATTGCTCATGAGTTACTGGTCAACAGTAGGACAGAACAGGAAGGAAACCCTCAACAGCAAATTGGTCTAACCTCAATAGGAGAGATAGAGTCTATGCTGAAATCTGAAAGCCTGTAGAATTTTTAGGTTCAGTAAAAAGACCTGAAGCACCTCCTTCTCAGTCAGTTCAGCCACCACTTCCTGCAAGAAACCTTTCTAGAACTTTCCCCATGATGAGCTGAGCCTCAGGGCACCCTGAAAATGTCTCTGTCTCTGATTGTATCACAGCATCTTCAAATGACATTTTTTATATGTTGGTATGCTCATGCTATACCTTGATTTCTTCAAAAGACAGGGATTATCCTGCTGACCTGGTATCCTTGTGCCTAGCTGTGTGCTTGAGGTGGATCAGGGGCTCAACAAATATTTACAAAACTTAATGTACCAGTTCTCCAAGGCTCTTAAGTTCATAACGTCCACTGTACATTTTGTTCAACTCCACCTTTCTCTTAATTTTAAAAGGCCATATGAAATTTAATACATTATTTCAGATTCATGAACACTTTGCTCGTTACATTAGTCTTGTTAAAGGAGTCCATTATTCCAGAAATCTTGTTAGAAGGGAGCTCTTTGTCATTGTGGGGTTTTCCATGAATTGCAGGCACTCAAAAGAACAGCATACATCGTATCTTCTGCTTTCTCATGGTTCCAGAATGTCAACAAGGGAGGAAACCTGAGACATCATCACCCCAGATCCCACAGTTTGAGAGCCAGCACTCAAGTTCACAGGTTTTTTCCAAAGGCACACAGCATGTGGCAAAGCCAGGACTGAGATCTCATCGTGTGCCTTAGTGT